>NC_091287.1:541144633-541377133 GCF_032444005.1 Ranitomeya imitator | reverse complement strand
AAATATTTTGTGTGACATATCTCTGTGATTTAATTGCATAAAAATTCAAAGTTGGAAAATTGCGAAATTTTCATAATTTTCACCAAATTTCAGTTTTTTTCACAAATAAACGCAGGTACTATCAAAGAATTTTTACCACTATCATGAAGTACAATATGTGATGAGAAAACATTGTCAGAATCACTGGGATCCGTTGAAGCGTCCCAGAGTTATAACCTCATAAAGGGACAGTGGTCAGAATTGTAAAAATTGGCCCGGTCATTAACGTGCAAACCACCCTTGGGGGTAAAAGGGTTAAGCTTTTTTATATTGTTTAACACATTTTCTAAGTAATTTTTTATTTTCTTTATTATTTTAATTGGGAAAAAGAGTGAACTTGAAACTTTTTTTTTACATATTTTTACACATTTTCTAATTTTATCTTTTACTTTATTTATTGCCATTTTCTCTATTATTTTAATTGGGAAAAGGAGAGCTCTTTAAACTTTTTAATTTATTTACACATTTTCTAATTAGTTTTTACTTTATTTTTTATTTTCTTTATTATTTTGAAGAGAAGTGCCGATTAAATTTTTTAACTTTTTTTATACGTATATTTTTTTTCATTCTTTTTTAAACATTTTCTATTTTTTTTTTTTTTTTGCTTTATTCTGCATTGATTGTTTGCATTATATACTAAAATGCCACAATATTGCAGAATTTAGTAAACTCATTGATCTCCTATGACTACAGTGGACCTCCCCCAGCTGTCATGGCAAATCTTCTGCTCCCCATTACCGCCACAGTGGAAAAAAAAAATCTAACTAAAAATGTGAAATTAACAAATTCAGTCTGCATGACATTAATAAGGATTTCCTGACAATGTTGATCACAAGGTGTCCTCCTGGTTGATCTGAACCATCAGTGATCAGCTGTGATCTATATGTAAATGCTTGGCAGTAAGCCATGTAGTTCCCTGCAGTGCCTCTATAGGAGAAACAGAGCATTACATTGTGTTCATTCTACTCAATGGACTTTTTGGGTAATACGGAACAGGACAAGTCATCCAGGGCAAGAGACCCTCTGTAACTTCTCCCCACTCTGACTCATAGATGTGGTTCCTGAACAGAAGATCCCCTGACTACCATTACCTCAGAATTCTCTAAGTTGATACCAATAAACCAGACCATCTTTTTAATGGCATCCTTGAAAGTAGGGGCCCCAATTAATGTCTTGGCTATAGAGGTGTCAAGCACAAAGTATAATATATGACCTTTAGAGATGATTGAATCCATTCTAAACTAAACTAAACTCCTAAATTCCAGCAGGGTCAGATTTTAGGTGATTTAATAAAAAAATAGGGCTGACATTGTAAGAGGTGTCGAGTTCCCGCCGCTGCACAGGGGGAATCTCAAACCATGTCCGCTGGGGTCTCCCATTCTTCTCCAGCCATGGTAGAACCTGCATAGCGGAGACGTAGGTCCCAGCATCTGGCTCAAGCTGATACTATGCAAATATGCAAATTGCCTCTTCTGAGAAAAAAAGGACTTAAATTCTATAGCGCCACCTGTTGGAAGTAGCGATCCTACAAATCACAATCAACCCTTTAACGAGTCGTGCAATATAACTTAGAATAAAAGCCAAATCAGTATGTCAATTCGCAGATACGGTGTTTCAGGCTGTTGACTCTCGTCAGTGCGAAGCATGAGAACTGATTTGGCTAGGTGAGAGGCTCTGGACTGGGGTCTAAGGGGTAACGTTTCTCCTTATGGAGAGTGACATACTAGCTGGCTTGTCAAGGTAAGGAGGCTTATTCGCCAGCCATGCAATGCTCCTCTGGGAAATTAAATATGAAAATTGCCTCTTCCGAGAAAAAGAGGACTTAAACTCTATAGCGCCACCTGTTGGAAGCAGCGATCCTACAAATCACAATCAACCCTTTAACGAGTCGTGCAATATGACTTAGGATAAAAGCCAAATCAGTATCTCAATTCGCAGACACGGTGTTTCAGGCTGTTGGCCCTCATCAGTGCGAAGCATGAAAACTGATTTGGCTAGGTGAGAGAAATGTTACCCCTTAGACCCCAGAGAGGAATTATTCCATCAGGGATAGGGAGTTGCTAGCCACGAAGTTGGCCTTTTCAGAGTGGAGACACCTCCTGTAGGGGGCTCGCTTTCCCTTCCAAGTTTTCACTGACCACAAAAATTCGGTGTATTTGCAAACCGCCCAGCGGCTAAACTGTCACCAGGCCAGATGGTCCCTGTTTTTCTCCCTGTTCCACTTTACCCTCTGGGGAGAAGAACACTCGTGCCGACGCTCTCTTCCACTCCTTAGTGTCATCAGAGGAGGAGCCTCGGCTTATTGTCCCTTCAGAGAGCCTGAGAACTGTGGCTCCGGTTTCACTAGAGTCTGTGCCCCCAGGCAAGAATTTTGTTCCATCTAATTTGCAACCGGAGGTTCTCTCTTGGGTTCACTCGTCAAGGGTGGGTGGACAATTTCGGACCAAGAGGACATCTGAGCTTCTGGTGGCCGCATTTGGCCCATGACATCGGGGACTATATTCGGGCGTGTGTCTCCTGCACCAAGAAACTGTCTCCTCGGCAATGGCCTGCTGGGCTACTTTACTCCTTGTGGGTGACAGACAGGCCGTTGGAAATGGTCGGGATGGACTTCATGGTGGGCTTACCCAAGTCTCGTAGCTGCACCATTATCTGGGTAGTCACCGACCATTTTTCTAAAATGGTGTACTTGGTTCCGCTTCCATGGTTACGTTCTGCAGGGGCCTTGTCGGTTGTTGTTGTTCATTAAAGATGTTTTCTGTCTACATGGCATGCCTGACAAAATTGTCAGTGACCGGGGTCCCCAATTTGCGTCTCGGTTCTGGAGAGAGCTCTGTCGTTTACTCAGCATTGAGCTGAATCTCTCTTCTGCGTGCCATCCCGAGACTAATGGGTTGGTAGAGAGGGCCAACCAGACTCAGGTCACATACCTGCAACATTTTGTCTCTGCCAGGCAGGATGACTAGGCATCTTTGCTATCATGGGCGGAATTTGCTTTGAACAACTCCATAGCCAACTCCACCAGGCAGACCCCATTCCTCATAATTACGGCCAGCATCCGCGTGTCCCTGTGCCCATACCCGTGTCATCCACTGATTCTAGGGTGGCAGACTGGGCAGGCGGTGAAGGCACGTGACATTTGGGACCGCACACAGGATGCCATCCGGGCCTCCAAGGAGAGAATGAGGGTTTCTGCCGATGCACAACGGCGCCATGCTCTGGCCTTTGCTCCTGGCGACTTAGTGTGGCTCTCTGCCCATAACATCAGGCTGCGAAATGAGTCCACTAAGTTTGCGCCTCGCTACATAGGCCCTTTCAAGGTTCTAGAACAGGTTAACCGTGTGGTCTACCGTTTGGCTCTTCCTCCACGCCTAGGTGTCACCGACACTTTTCATGTATCCCTCTTAAAGCCCGTCTACATGTCCCGTTTTTCCGAGTCATCTGCCATGACATCGGGTTCGCCCACGGACAAATACGAGGTGTACTCTATCTTGGGGTGCAAGGTGGTACATGGCAAAAAATATTATCTAGTGGACTGGAAGGGTCACAGAGGACAGAACCTGGGAACCTGTGGAGCACATTCGGGCTCTGCTACTCATTGCAGCCTTTGAACATAGCAAGGCCCAAGGAGGAGGGGGCCCTAAGAGGTGGGGTAATATTAGGTGTCAAGTTCCCATCGTTGCACAGGGGGAATCTCGAAACAAGTCCGCTGCGGTCTCCCATTCTCCTCCAGCCGCACTGGAACCTGCTCAGCGGAGACGTCAGTCCCAGCGTCTGGCTCAAGCTGATACTGTGTGAATGGTTACTGCTGCCTTTCCAGGCTCTGCCTTTGTAGCCAGCACTGATCAGCAGCAAGCAGTCCTTTCTGGGACTAAGTCCTGCTTTTCCCATACTGAGCATGCCCACGGGACGACCTCCCATTGGAGGTCGGGGATCACATGCTCATGTTCTGTTGTGGCTCCTATTGGACCATCAAGAAGTTCCTGGAGCTCTACTGCTATAAAAGGTTCACATGGCCGCTCGGCCATACACTAGTGTAAACTTATTTACTTTTGTGCGTGTAGATGAATGCCTGTCACTGGATGAAAGCTCCGAATCATTCCCATTCCCAGTGTTGCTGCCTGCTCGCAAATGGTGGAAGCACAATTCAGCAGCGACTGCCAGTGCGGCGCCGTGCGCTTAGTGCACTTTCCGGGCCCTGGTTAGGGTGGTTATTGGCATCTGCCAGAGCGGCGTTGTATGCACTCTTGAGCGATAAATTATTATTATTAGTTCAGTTCTACCCCTGACACCACAGTAACGGTGTCAAGTGTAAGAGGTCTAGAGGAACCCTTTCCCCATGTCTTGGGACAGAGTTCTGTGACCCTTTACTTGCGCTCACTGTGCGGTATCACAACCCTGTGACGCCACAGGGTTCGCTTCCTTCATACCGAGTGAAGCTAACCCATGTGTGTATTCACATTATAGTCCGCCATTACCGAGCAGCAGGTGTCCTTTCTGCACGGTGGACCCCGGACTGCGAACGCACCTCTTATCCTCTCTAAATATTATTTGGCGAATTCTGCCAGTACTAACAGACATTTTGCTAGATTGCAAAGGCTGAGAAGGGATTGAAAAAGATCGATAAACTGTTATCTTCACCTTTCTCTCCCCATACCGGTCGTATGGATGCTCCCCATTCCCTGCCTGATTCTTCTTATTGGCACAATAGCATGTGCAGCACTCATCTCTTGGGATGGATCCTCAAAGCCCAAGGCCCGGTTGGGAACACTGTCCACAAGTGTCGGTGCAGCAAGCAGCTAAGACATGCAGTAAACAGATAGAAGAGGTATGGGAGACAGCAGACAGGAGTATCGGAATAGGTAGCAGAGGGCCTAGAGATGGAAGATAGGTAGCAGAGATCCTGGAAACCACAGAAAGGGAGGAGAAGTCCTGGAGACCACAGACTGGGAGCAGAGGTCCTATAGTCTGCAGACAGGCAGCAGAAGTACTGGAGATCATAAACAGAGAGCAGAGAGCCTGGAGACCACTGACGGCAGAGGTCCTGGAAGACCAGGAACAGGTAGCAGAGGTCCTGGAGCCCACAGACAAATAGCAGAGATCCTGGAAGACCGGAACAAATAGCTGAAGTCCTGGAAAAGGTACTGAGCAGGACGTGGTGCACAGACAAACTAAGAGTCTTAATAAGAAGTAACAGGTGAGCCTTGCATAAGCTTAAGTTGATGATTACATGGGAGCACACTGAGCTACTTGCAAAGCTTGATGTGGAGCCCAAAAGAGTTTAGCAGATCGGGGTGAAGGGAGCAGAGCCCAGACCCCGGAACAGAAGTGTAACATCATCGTAATGTGATAATTAGCACAATAAGATGTGGAGGGAAAAGAAGGAAGATCAACCAAGAGAAACGGATGGACAGATTGGAGTGTCAGCAACGGGACAGCTATGAGAAAGTTCTGGGAGAGGTGAGTATAAAGGTTTATTTTCTTTATCCCCATACCAATTTGTTTCAAACATATTGAATATGCCCCTTGAATTGAGCCAATTGTACTCAAAACAAATTTCTGGAGATTTACTGAATTGTAATGGTCATACCTAGAGAGGGCATTTAGTCTGTAAAGAGCTGGGTCCTGTAGTCTTCTAGGAGCATCCATGCCAGTCCTCAGCCCAATGATACAGAATCTGCAACATCCCTTTAAGGAGGTACTTAGGCTTTGCATGTAACACTGTACAAGATAATCAAATCCAGCTGAGGAGATTGTTTGATGTAAATCATTATTATAACAGAGAGATGGGGAGAATTCAGCCTGTGATCATTCATCTCTCGGCTTCAAAAAATACAATTTCTTTTCTGATGAGCCAAATGCATAGCAAAGAGTATTCTCTTGTAAAATATGTTTTGGAGGTGATGCATTGACCTGATAGTGTTGTGCCGCCGATGCTTTGTAAAATTTATTATGCACTTCAGAGTGTAAATATAAAAGAGAAGCCGAGAGAGAAGATGGATGAGCCGATAGCGTGTATTCTCTGTCCATGGTCCTGAATCATTATTGTAACAGATATTGACAAGAACGGAGAAAATGAAAGATTGGGATGTAGGGTCAGGTACAAGACGGGAACATTGGAATGAAATGTTGGGGAGGTGCGGTGACCGCAGAGAAGCCTGGTATGCATATATGTACAAGAATATTTCCTAGAACCCAGCGACAAAGACAAAAGTCATAAGATATTGAAATCACAGGCAGGGATATATTTATTAAAATGTTTTGTTCAGGGAATTCAGAGTTAAAGGAGATTTTCCTTTTTATGTTTTTTATGCTCCATAGGCTTATGCTCGGGGAAAAAAAAATTAAAATTAGAATTACTTTCCCAATGGCTGCCTATTAACTATATGCATCTAAGCAAGACAAGGAGCAATATCAATAAGATGGAAATGTGGAAATTAATGACAATTAAATACAACACGGTTCTTGTTCTTGTGGTCTTTCTTTGCTTTAGAGGTTCTTGTCTGTCCCCATCACCCTAGACACTGTCCTATAAAACAAAAAAACCTGTCACTACTGCATTTAGAAGTTCAATACCAATATTCTAGTCTTCGATCAGATATCCCTCACTTTCCCTAATACCATGGGTGGGGAACCTCAGGCCCGTGGACCGTTTATGGCCCTTGATCCGGCCCCGGACAGATTCCAAGGAACAGCAGTGCTTGGGCTGGCAGCTGTATGTTGAAGGCCACTGGCCCTTTCATTTCTTCTTGCTCTGTGAGCACGTGGATACCGTGTTCACTACTGAACTCTGAGGCACGTGCAATGAAAGATTAATTGTACTGCCCCCAAAGGATGGTATAAATAGCTACATGGCCCTTGGCATAAAAAAATTCCCCACCCCAGCCTTACACAGATAAAAATTCAGAATCTAGCAGAAACTGATTTACTAGTTTTGATAGTATTATACACTGAACAATATTATGACTGATACATTGGTCCATCAACCATCAGAGTCTAAGTTGAATCCATAAGAGTTTTCCCTTGGCCTTGCTGCCTTCCACTACCGGATACCGCTCCAAGCACTAACAGAAGCCAACTGTGCTTTCCTGCTAGGCCACAAGTCTTGTACTTTAGGCCACAGACAGAACCTTTATCAGCGACCTGTTCTTGTCTCCAATTCACTTGATCGGAGGTTTTGTTTCTTTAACCAGGCCTCCACATTTACGCTATCAAGGTTCCGGCAATTTACCCAGGCCTCCGTGCCTGCCCCTAACTCGATCAAGGTTCAGTCAATTTAACCAGGCCTCTGTGCCTGCCTCTCACCCAATCAAGGCTCCTGTTATGGACTGACCTTGTTGGAGTAGTGATATTGCAACCACTAAGGGCAGCACCGGGCAGGTAGCGTAGTCTGGAACAGCTAAGGAGTCGATACACAGGAACAGCAATGTAATTTGAAGGAATAAGCAGGAATCGTAGTCAAGGAAGCCAGAGGTCGTTTACCAAGAGCAGCAGTGTCGTTTGAAGGAATAAGCAGGAATCGTAGTCAAGGAAGCCAGAGGTCATTTACCAAGAGCAGCAGTGTCGTTTGAAGGAATAAGCAGGAATCGTAGTCAAGGAAGCCAGAGGTCAATTACCAAGAGCAGCAGTGTCATCTGAAGGAATAGTAGGTGGAAGGAAGCTTGACTAAAGGCAGGTAGCTCAATAATCACACAAGGAACTGAGAGCAAGGCCAGGTTTAAATATGGTGTGAAATCAGAATGAGCAAATCAGGAAATCAGAGTGGTAACCAACAGGAAACTCAGGGAGGAGACATCAGCAACAACATAGGTTCAAGTATTTGGATAAGCACGGAACTGTCCAGCGAGCTGAATAGCTCAGAAGGAAGAGCTGCTGACTGGTGCACAGGAGCTGCAAGGTTCAACTCCTGACAGCTCCATCCCCTTAACCAGGCCTTTGGGCCTGCTGCACACCAATCAAGCTTCCATCCCATTAACCAGACCTCCATGCCTGCCTCCTACCCGGTCAAGGTACCAGGCCTCCTGTTATGAACTGGTGATTCAGAACCACAATGGACCTGGTGGTTACGAGCACAGAAAATGACCTGAAAGTTACTAATCACATAGGATGAGCTCTGAGACGTGGGAACTCTGCTGACCGCAATCCCTAATCCTATCACACCACACTAGAGGTAGCCGTGGAGCGCTCCTGACCAGACCTAGGCGCCTCGGGCACAGCCTGAGAAACTAGCTAGCCCTGAAGATAGAAAAATAAGTCTACCTTGCCTCAGAGAAATTCCCCAAAGGAAAAGGCAGCCCCCCACATATAATGACTGTGAGTAAAGATGAAAATACAAACACAGAGATTAAATAGATTTTAGCAAAGTGAGGCCCGACTTACTGAATAGTCCGAGGATAGGAAAGATAGCTTTGCGGTCAGCACAAAAACCTACAACCACGCAGAGGGCGCAAAAAGACCCTCCGCACCGACTAACGGTACGGAGGTGCTTCCTCTGCATCCCAGAGCTTCCAGCAAGCAAGACAAACCAATATAGCAAGCTGGACAGAAAAAATAGCAAACAAAAGTAACACAAGCAGAACTTAGCTTATGCAGGGCAGACAGGCCACAAGAGCGATCCAGGAGAGAGTAAGACCAATACTGGAACATTGACTGGAGGCCAGGAACAAAGAACTAGGTGGAGTTAAATAGAGCAGCACCTAACGACTTAACCTCGTCACCTGAGGAAGGAAACTCAGAAGCCGCAGCCCCACTCACATCCACCAAAGGAAGCTCAAGGACAGAACCAGCCGAAGTACCACTCATGACCACAGGAGGGAGCTTGACCACAGAATTCACAACAGTACCCCCCCTTTGAGGAGGGGTCACCGAACCCTCACCAGAGCCCCCAGGCCGACCAGGATGAGCCAAATGAAAGGCACGAACCAGATCGGCAGCATGAACATCAGAGGCAAGGACCCAGGAATTATCTTCCTGACCATAACCCTTCCACTTAACCAGGTACTGGAGTTTCCGTCTCGAAATACGAGAATCCAAAATCTTCTCTACTATATACTCCAACTCCCCCTCAACCAAAACCGGGGCAGGAGGATCAATGGATGGAACCACAGGTGCCACGTATCTCCGCAACAATGACCTATAGAATACATTATGGATGGAAAAAGAAGCTGGAAGGGTCAAACGAAAAGACACAGGATTAAGAACCTCAGAAATCCTATACGGACCAATGAAACGAGGCTTAAACTTAGGAGAGGAAACTTTCATAGGAATATAACGAGACGACAACCAAACCAAATCCCCAACACGAAGTTGGGGACCCACACAGCGCCTGCGGTTTGCGAAACGTTGAGCCTTCTCCTGAGACAATGTCAAATTGTCCACTACATGAGTCCAAATCTGCTGCAACCTATCCACCACAGTATCCACACCAGGACAGTCCGAAGACTCAACCTGTCCTGAAGAGAAACGAGGATGGAAACCAGAATTGCAGAAAAACGGCGAAACCAAAGTAGCCGAGCTGGCCCGATTATTAAGGGCGAACTCAGCCAAAGGCAAAAAGGACACCCAATCATCCTGATCAGCAGAAACAAAACATCTCAGATATGTTTCCAAGGTCTGATTGGTTCGTTCAGTTTGGCCATTTGTCTGAGGATGGAAAGCCGAGGAAAAAGACAAATCAATGCCCATCGTAGCACAAAAGGCTCGCCAAAACCTCGAAACAAACTGGGAACCTCTGTCAGAAACGATGTTCTCCGGAATGCCATGTAAACGAACCACATGCTGGAAAAACAATGGCACCAAATCAGAGGAGGAGGGCAATTTAGACAAGGGTACCAAATGGACCATCTTAGAGAAGCGATCACAAACCACCCAAATGACCGACATCTTTTGAGAGATGGGGATATCCAAAATAAAATCCATAGAGATATGTGTCCAAGGCCTCTTCGGGACCGGCAAGGGCAAAAGCAACCCACTGGCACGAGAACAGCAGGGCTTAGCCCGAGCACAAATCCCACAGGACTGCACAAACGAACGCACATCCCGCGACAGAGACGGCCACCAAAAGGATCTAGCCACCAAATCTCTAGTACCAAAGATTCCAGGATGACCAGCCAACACCGAACAATGAACCTCAGAGATAACTCTACTTGTCCATTTATCAGGGACAAACAGTTTCTCCGTTGGGCAACGGTCAGGTCTATTAGCCTGAAATTTTTGCAGCACCCGCCGCAAATCAGGGGAGATGGCAGACAAAACTCCTAGACAGGGCATCCGCCTTCACATTTTTAGAGCCCGGAAGGTACAAAACCACAAAGTCAAAACGGGAGAAAAACAGCGACCAACGAGCCTGTCTAGGATTCAACTGTTTGGCAGACTCGAGATAAGTCAAGTTCTTGTGATCAGTCAAGACCACCACGCGATGCTTAGCTCCCTCAAGCCAATGACGCCACTCCCCGAATGCCTGCTTCATGGCCAGCAACTCTCGATTGCCAACATCATAATTACGCTCAGCAGGCGAAAACTTCCTGGAAAAGAAGGCGCATGGTTTCATCACCGAGCCATCAGAACTTCTTTGCGACAAAACAGCCCCTGCTCCAATCTCAGAAGCATCAACCTCGACCTGGAACGGGAGCGAAACATCTGGCTGGCACAACACAGGGGCAGAAGAAAAACAACGCTTCAACTCCTGAAAAGCTTCCACAGCAGCAGAAGACCAATTGACCACATCAGCACCCTTCTTGGTTAAATCAGTCAACGGTTTAGCAATACTAGAAAAATTATTGATGAAGCGACGATAAAAATTAGCAAAGCCCAGGAACTTTTGCAGACTCTTCAGAGATGTCGGCTGAGTCCAATCATAAATGGCCTGAACTTTAACAGGGTCCATCTCGATAGTAGAAGGGGAAAAAATGAAACCCAAAAATGAAACCTTCTGAACACCAAAGAGACACTTTGACACCTTCACAAACAAAGAATTCGCACGCAGGACCTGGAACACCATTCTAACCTGTTTCACATGCGACTCCCAATCATCCGAGAAGACCAAAATATCATCCAAGTATACAATCAGGAATTTATCCAGGTACTCTCGGAAGATGTCATGCATAAAGAACTGAAATACTGATGGAGCATTGGAAAGCCCGAATGGCATAACCAGGTACTCAAAATGGCCCTCGGGCATATTAAATGCTGTTTTCCATTCATCGCCCTGTTTAATACGCACAAGATTATACGCACCACGAAGATCTATCTTGGTGAACCAACTAGCCCCCTTAATCCGAGCAAACAAATCAGACAGCAGCGGCAAGGGGTACTGAAATTTGACTGTGATTTTATTTAGAAGGCGGTAATCAATACAAGGTCTCAACGAACCATCCTTCTTGGCCACAAAAAAGAACCCTGCCCCCAATGGCGACGACGACGGGCGAATATGACCCTTCTCCAAGGATTCCTTTACGTAACTCCGCATAGCGGCGTGCTCAGGTACAGACAAACTAAACAGTCGACCTTTAGGAAATTTAGTACCAGGAATCAAATCGATAGCACAATCGCAATCCCTATGCGGAGGTAGGGCACTGGACTTGGGCTCATCAAATACATCCCGGTAATCTGACAAGAACTCTGAGACCTCAGAAGGGGTGGATGATGAAATAGACAGAAATGGAACATCACCATGTACCCCCTGACAACCCCAGCTGGACACAGACATTGAATTCCAATCCAATACTGGGTTATGGACTTGTAGCCATGGCAACCCCAACACGACCACATCATGCAGATTCTGCAACACCAAAAAGCGAATATCCTCCTGATGCGCAGGAGCCATGCACATGGTCAGTTGGGTCCAATACTGAGGCTTATTCTTGGCCAAAGGCGTAGCATCAATTCCTCTCAATGGAATAGGATGCTGCAAGGGCTCCAAGAAAAACCCACAGCGCCTAGCAAACTCCAAGTCCATCAAATTCAGGGCAGCGCCTGAATCCACAAATGCCATGACAGAATAGGATGACAACGAGCAGATCAAAGTAACGGACAAAAGAAATTTCGACTGTACCGTACCAATGGTGGCAGACCTAGCGAAACGCTTAGTGCGCTTAGGACAATCGGAGATAGCATGAGTGGAATCACCACAGTAAAAACACAGCCCATTCCGACGTCTGTGTTCTTGCCGTTCAGCTCTGGTCAAAGTCCTATCACATTGCATAGGCTCAGGTTTATGCTCAGATAATACCGCCAAATGGTGCACAGTTTTACGCTCACGTAAGCGTCGATCGATCTGAATGGCCAAAGACATAGACTCATTCAGACCAGCAGGCATAGGAAATCCCACCATGACATCCTTAAGGGCTTCAGAGAAACCCTTTCTGAAAATTGCTGCCAGAGCACATTCATTCCATTGAGTGAGCACAGACCACTTCCTAAACTTCTGACAATATATTTCTACCTCATCCTGACCCTGACACAGAGCCAGCAAGATTTTCTCTGCCTGATCCACTGAATTAGGTTTATCATAAAGCAACCCGAGCGCCAGAAAAAACGCATCAATATCACATAATGCAGGATCTCCTGGCGCAAGGGAAAATGCCCAGTCTTGAGGGTCGCCACGTAATAAAGAAATAATGATCTTTACTTGTTGAACTGGGTCACCAGAAGAGCGGGGTTTCAAAGCCAGAAACAGTTTACAATTATTTTTAAAATTCAGAAACTTAGCTCTATCTCCAGAAAATAACTCAGGAATAGGAATTTTAGGTTCTAACATAGGATTCTGAACCACTAAATCTTGAATGTTCTGTACACTTATAGCGAGATTATCGATCAAAGAGGACAGACCTTGAATGTCCATGTCTACACCTGTGTTCTGAACCACCCTGATGTAAAGGGGAAAAGAAAGACAAAACACAGTGCAAAGAAAAAAAAATGGTCTCAGAACTTCTCTTTTCCCTCTATTGAGAAGCATTAGTACTTTGGGCCTCCAGTACTGTTATGAACTGGTGATTCAGAACCACAATGGACCTGGTGGTTACGAGCACAGAAAATGACCTGAAAGTTACTAATCACATAGGACGAGCTCTGAGACGTGGGAACTCTGCTGACCGCAATCCCTAATCCTATCACACCACACTAGAGGTAGCCGTGGAGCGCTCCTGACCAGACCTAGGCGCCTCGGGCATAGCCTGAGAAACTAGCTAGCCCTGAAGATAGAAAAATAAGCCTACCTTGCCTCAGAGAAATTCCCCAAAGGAAAAGGCAGCCCCCCACATATAATGACTGTGAGTAAAGATGAAAATACAAACACAGAGATGAAATAGATTTAAGCAAAGTGAGGCCCGACTTACTGAATAGTCCGAGGATAGGAAAGATAGCTTTGCGGTCAGCACAAAAACCTACAAACAACCACGCAGAGGGCGCAAAAAGACCCTCCGCACCGACTAACGGTACGGAGGTGCTTCCTCTGCGTCCCAGAGCTTCCAGCAAGCAAGACAAACCAATATAGCAAGCTGGACAGAAAAAATAGCAAACAAAAGTAACACAAGCAGAACTTAGCTTATGCAGGGCAGACAGGCCACAAGAGTGATCCAGGAGAGAGCAAGACCAATACTGGAACATTGACTGGAGGCCAGGAACAAAGAACTAGGTGGAGTTAAATAGAGCAGCACCTAACGACTAATGACCACAGGAGGGAGCTTGACCACAGAATTCACAACAGCCTCCTCTCCTGTCGCTCCCACAATCAAGGTTCTCTTTGTTTTTCCAGGACAACCAGAATTTCTTATTCTCCAGAAAGTCTTTGTACTCCTTTGCACGTCCACTACCAATGATAGTTGTATGTTTCCAACCACATTCAGCTAGTACAGGTCTCACTCCCCATTCAACTTGTTACAACTCTGGGCGATGTCTGACCTCCAGGCCTGGCCCCCGTGACTTTTGTATTTTGTTGCTGCATCCCTCTGTGTATCTAGTTTCTCCCTTCCTCCCATCCAAACAGTCCTTCTTTTTTCAGTCCTATGTCATTTTTGGTTCCTTCCTCTACTGTCTCTAATCCAGGGTTGACAACCTGAGAAGAAAAAAAATTTCTGGACACCTGGACTCAAATTCACAGATGGCCTAAAATTTTTACGGACATGTGACATGCCCCCTAAAGACCACGCCCCTAAATACCACTCCCTCTAAAGACCAAAGAAGGAGTACTCTCCAACAAAGAAAGGAATCTCAGAGGACAAAAAACATACCTGACCTGTATGTGATCAATAGACAACCAATGTAGAAAGCTGATCAAATGTTTAAAATGCTATAAAAAAGTCTAGAAATAAAATGCAACATAAGCACAATTATATAACACAAAGAACAACATAAAACAGCAACCACGTAGTCCTCCATACAGTATAATGGCCCCATATAATATTCCATGCAGAATAATGGACCCCATATAATGCTCCATACAGAATAATAGACCCCATATAATGTTCCATACAGTATAATGGCCCCATATTTTGCTCCATACAGAATAATGGGCCCCATATAATGCTTAATACAGTATATAATGAACCCATATATTGCTCCATACAGTGTAATGGGACCCATATAATGCTCCATACAGTATTTGGCCTCATATAATATTCCATGCAGAATAATGGACCCCATATAATGCTCCATACAGTATAATGGGACCCATATAATGCTCCATACAGTATTTGGCCTCATATAATGTTACAAGCAGAATAATGGACCCATATAATGCTCCATACAGAATACAGTAATGGATCCCCATATAATGTTCTATACAGAATAATGGGCCCCATATATTGCTTCATACAGAATAATGGACCCCATATATTGCTCCATACAGAATAATCAACCCCATATATTGCTCCATACAGAATAATGGGCTCCATTTACTGCTCCATACAGAATAATGGGCTCCATATACTGCTCCATCCAGAATAATGGCCCCATGTAATGTTCCATACAGAATAATGGGTCCATATATTGCTCCATACAGTATAATGAGCTCCATATATTGCTCCATACAGTATATAAAAGGCCCAATATATTGCTCCATACAGAATAATGGCCCTGTATAATTTTCCATACAAAATAATGGGCCCATATATTGTTCTATTCATTAAACAAAAATCAAGTACTCACCTCTCCCTGTTGTGTTCCCCACTGCCAGTGCTTTGGTGTCCGCTCCCCTGGTCAGGTCTCCTCAGCGTCTTCTGAGTTCTGGCTCTGTGTGATGTCTCAGCATGAGTATGATAGGGATAGTGCAGTTTGGGTTGTGGCCAGTGGCCACTAAATAGGGGCAGAGAGGCCACTAATGTAGAGTTAGTAATATAAGAGTAAACTAAAGGAGGTGATAGATAGTTGGGGAATAGTCAAGAAGGTCTTACTGTATCGAGTCAGTCAGGGGCCGGGGCCTGACCCCGTGTTGCTCGTGTGGGCTGTATGCTCGAGCTGCCTAACCATCTCGTAACATTTAAGGGTATTCTCAGCCATCTACGGAGGGGAAGGAGGACTAGAGAAGAACCAGATACAGCAGAACCAGCAGTAAAGAGGAAGATGGGAGGTCACCGTAAAAGTGTATGGGCAGGTCACTCCAGAATGTGGTGGATAGCCTCATGGGCTGGGTCTCTGTTGTCTGATGCAAAGCAGGTAGGAGAATACTCTACTGTGGCGACGTTCCACCAGGAGGACACTGAGGGGTCATCTGAGAATTTTTCATGGTGATCTGCTGTGAAGACACTGAGCTTGAACTGCGGTGACCTCATCACTGGCATTTTCCCATCTAGATCGACTTCAAAGAAGTGTTTTTCAAAACCTCTTCTCGAAAAAAAAGTTTTTCCAAGCATTTAGAAAGTGTTTGTGTCTTCGAGGAGGATATTTGTAGAGGATCCGCTTTGAAAATTTGGTGAACTTTGGGATGCTCATAGATATTTGATGTGCACATTTGCAAATATTATGTACGGTAAATGCTATTGATGTACTTGTAATGCTGATATCCGATGTCAATACATTATGCTGTAGTACAGGCACATTAGTTATATTTCACAGGACAAAACATTCCTATGCAAATCCTTTAGAACCTGCACAAAGGTCCGTACCACCTGTGTATGACGGTAAATCTTAAATTGCAGCGTACATTTCTCTTTTAACCTCCCGCTCAGGGATGGAAATTGATTTAATGGAAGTGGAATGCGCTGATTTTTGAAGCTGGGGAAAGCGGAGTATTTAGCCAGGTGGAATCCATGCTTTGCTGCCTTCTCTAAAACCTCTTCAAGTGTATCAGGAATGCATACAGGCAGGGTGAATTATTTGGAGCGTGTTCTCCAGAGTAAGTACTTTCCATATCAATGCTGTCGTTTTTCTCCGGTACTTGATGTGTAAATAACTGCTCACAAAGCAGAGGGCTGAAAATAAGAAATGGAGGAAAGCGAGACCACCTGAACCGCAGGATGCAGATAGAGAGACGGAGCCCTCTCTGAAATGGATACACTGTATATGGATATATGTAATTTGTATTAGGGGTTTTCTTGAATTTATGGATCATTAACGCCCTTGTAGCTGCTGTGTGGCTGCTGGAATGAGGGGTGTCAGCTCTGATTGGCCCCCTCCTCCCTCAACATAAGCAGCACATAATGCAATAACAAAATATCAATAACGGTTGGTATTGTGTGATGGGGCAGTCCCTGGCTGTCATGATTAAAGAAGCACTCTCTATGTAGCACTATTACTGGGGGCACTCTCTATATAGCACTATCACTCGCAGAAATCTCAAACACCTCAATTTACAATCACTCTCTGAGTCCTTTCTCCCTCTTACAGACATAGCTTCCCCTCATGACACAGATGCTGCTGCCACTTTTTATAACACCACAATAACAGCAACACTTGAGCTGGCCGCCCCCCCCTCACCCATAGCAAAACTCATACAATCAACAGGCAGCCCTGGCTGACCAGCCTGACCAAAGAACTGAGATGGGCTTCCAGGGTCGCTGAGCGGAGATGAAAGAGATCCCGCTCTGCCAATCACTTCATCGCATACAAGCAGTCCTTCACTAGCTTCAAGTCCACGCTCACTGACGCAAAACAAACTTACTTCTCATCTCTCATATCCTCTGTCTCACAACCCTAAACAGCTTTTCAACACTTTCAATTCACTACTCTGTCCCCCAGCACCTCCTCCCTCTTCTCTCATTTCTGCTGAAGACTTTGCCTCTTTCTTTAAGCAGAAGATTGATATGATCAGAGAAAGCTTCAGCCCGCAGCCCCCAATGCCCCTCTTAGCTGCTCAGCCCTGTTCCTCAAAAACAAGCTTCTCCACCATGACCGAAGTTCAGCTCTCCACCCTCCTGTCAAGATCACACCTCACCACTTGCACGCTTGACCCGCTCCCATCCCACCTCATCCCTAACCTCACCACAGTCTTCATCCCAATCCTAACATACCTCTTCAACCTCTCATTTACAAATGGTGTCTTCCCCTCATTTTTCAAACATGCCGCGATCACACCCATCTCTCTCTCTTCTCTATTATGCCTCAAAACTACTGGAACAGCATGTCCATCTTGAACTGTCCTCCCATCTCTCCTCCTGCTCCCTCTTTGACCGGTTACAATCTTCTGACCACATCACTCAACTGAAACTGCCCTAACTAAAGTAACCAATGACCTACTATCCACCAAGAGCAAGCAGCACTACTCTGTCCTCCTTCTTCTGGACCTGTCTTCTGCCTTCGACACTGTGGACTATTCCCGACTTCTACAGATTCTCTCATCTCTTGGCATCACAGATTTGGCCCTATCCTGGATCTTGTCATATCTAACAGACCGAACATTCAGTGTCTCCCTCTCCCACACCACCTCCTCACCTCGCCCCCTGTCTGTCTGTGTTCCCAAGGCTCAGTTCTAGGACCCCTACTCTTCTCCATCTACACTTTCGGCCTGGGACAGCTCATAGAATCCCACGGTTTGCAGTATCATCTCTACGCCGATGACATGCAGATCTACCTATCTAAACCTGACCTCACATCCTTACTGACCAAAATCCCACAATGTCTGTCTGCTATTTCAGCTTTCTTTTCTGCTCGCTTTCTAAAACTGAACATGGACAAAACAGAATTCATCATCTTTCCCCCATTTCACTCTACCAACCACCAGACCTATCCATCAATGTCAATGGCTGCTCACTTTCCCCAGTCCCACGTGCTCCATACCTCGGGGTGATCCTCGACTCTGCCCTCTCTTTCAAGCCACATATCCAAGCCTTTACCTCCTCCTGTTGACTCAAATTCAAAAATATTTCCCGGATCTGTGCATTCCTTGACCATGAAATCACAAAAACACTAGGGCATGCCCTTATCATCTCCTGCCTCAACTACTGCAACCTCCTACTCTCTGGCCTCCCCTCTAGCACTCTGGCACCACTCCAATCCATCCTAAACTCTGCTGCCCGACTAATCTACTTGTCCCCCCGCTATTCCCCAGCCTCTTCTCTATGCCAAGCCCTTCACTGGCTTCATATTGTCCAGAGGCTCCAGTTCAAAACCCTAGCTATAACATACAAAGCCATTCACAATCTGACTCCTCCATACATCTGTGACATGGTCTCCCGGTACTTACCTACACGCAACCTTCGATCATCTCATGATTTCCTTCTCTGCTCCTCTCTCATCTCTTCCTCCCACAACCGCATTCAAGTCTTCTCCCGTGCTTCCCCCATACTCTGGAACTCTCTACCCCAACACATCAGGCTCTCACCTACCACGGAAACATTCAAAAGGAACCTGAAGACCCACCTCTTCCGACAAGCCTACAACCTGCAATGATCCTCATTCTACTGAACCGCCGCACAACCTGCTCTACCCTCTCCTAGTGTATCCTCACCCATCCCCTGTAGACTGTGAGCCCTTGCAGGCAGGATCCTCCCTCCTTATGTACTTGTATGTGTCTTGTTTTGTTCATGTTTAATGTATTTGTCTATATTTGCCCCTTTCGCATGTAAAGTGCCATGGAATAAATGGCGATATCAAAATGTATTATAATAATAATAATAGTAATGGGGGCACTCTGTATGACACTTTTAAAAGGGCACTGTCTTTCATAATTAATGGGGGCACTCTCTGTATTAAACGATTAACGGGGGAAAGTAGCAGGGTAGGAAGCTAAAAACATAACATTTAATATTTCATTTAAAAGATTCATAGACACAACAAACATAGAAATCTGAACCCTCAAACACTTGCAAGAAACCATGTCTGCTCAGTCAGGGCTATCCTGTGCTACCTATGCCAGGACCACTGGCAGTGTAGTATACAGATTTAGGCTACGTTCACATTAGCGTTTTGCGTGTTTGCATCGGGCGACGCAGCGGCGACGCATGCGTCATGCGCCCCTATATTTAACATGGGGGACGCATGGACATGCATTGTGCTGTGTTGTGCGACGCATGCGGTTTTTTGCCGCAAGCGTCGGGCGCAGAAAACGCAACAAGTTGCATTTTTCTTGCGTCCAAATTTCGGCAAAAAACGACGCATGCGTCGCAAAACGCAGCGTTTTTGCATGCGTTTTGGTGTGTTTTTATTTGCGTTGTGCATTGCATCGCCAACGCAGCGGCACACGACGTATATGTGAACGTAGCCTTAATGAGCTGTGAGCTGCGAGCAGGAGCCGAGTGTCATGTGTCTGTGCTCTGAGCCTTTCACACAGAGCGGATAGGAGCACAGCTGCAGAGGAGGCAGAGAAATGAATTTCTCCATCTCCTCCATTGCCAGGGTCAGCGTATATCGTACATCACTCGGATGATATCCGAGTGATGTGCGCTGTCTCACTTGCACCCATAGGCTTATATGGGTGCGAGTCTCGGCCGAGTGTCGGTGACAATCACAGCATGCTGCGATTTCACTTGCATATTAACACTCAGAGATTATCCCAAAATTAAATGAAAAACATATAACTCCAAACCTACTCAAAATCAACAAAAACATGGTGCAAAGAGACCACAAAATGAGTATAATCCTCATATAATCTTCCTGAGGAGGTATTGACGAAACGTGCGTTGGGGCGGCGGGTACCGGCTTCCACTAGCACACTAGCCTGGCTTTATTGGTAAGATATGTCGCATTTCTCCTAAACCTTTTGGTTATGCGGTGTAGCGGTTCTATTGAGTATATGATAGGCACTAGCATTTTATTCCTTGTACTTTAACCCTATTTGGATTACCGCCGGCCTGAGATTGATTGTGTGTGAGTGTATCCGGTCCCTATGACTTGTCCAGTAGTTTTAGCTTTCATTATATTTATTTTATGTTTATAATAAAGGAATTATTTTTGGATTATACTCATTCTGTGGTCTTTTTGCACCATTTTTTTGTTGATATTGATTTCACTTGCATGTATAATACGGCCGAGAAAAAAAAACGTTGATGTGAGCTACCCCATAGATGAATACTGGTCCGAGTGCTATGCAATGTTTTACCGCGTAGCACTCGTCCGTATTCATCGCTAGTGTGACCCTGGCCTAACAGGGACACTCTCTATATAACACTATTAATGGGGACAGTCTTGTTATGAAACTATGAATGTGGCACTCTCTTTAGGACATTGGTATTAGGGGCATTCTCTGTAAGATACTATTAATAAGGGCATTCTCTTTATGCCACATTTAATGGGGGCACTTTTGTTATGATACTACTAATGGGGGCACTCTCTGTATGATATTATTAATAAGGGCACTCTCTTTATGAAACTTTTAATGGAGGCACTCTGTATGATGCGATTACTGGGGGCACTCTCTGTATAATACTATTAATGAGGGCACTCTCTATATAACGAATTAATGAGTGCACGCTCTGTATGAAACTATTAATAGGGGCACTCTCTTTATGACACTTTTAATGGGAGGCAGTCTTGTTATTATACTATTAATGGGGGCACTCTGTGTATGACACTATTAATGGGGCACTCTCTGTATGAGACTGTTAATGGGGGCACTGTTGTTATAATACTATTGATGCGGGCACTCTCTGTATTAAACTTAGCATTGGGGCACTCACTGTGCAATACTATTAATGGGGGCACTCTCTATATAACACTATTAATGGGGTCATTCTGTATGACACTATTAGTGAGGGCACTCTCTGTATGGCACTCTTAGTGAGGGCACTCTCTGTATGACATTATTAGTGAGGGCACTTTTTATGACATTATTAGTGAGGGCACTCTCTGAATGACACTATTAGTGAGGGCACTCTCTGTATGGAACTATTAGTGAGGGCACTCAGTACGGCACCATTAGTGAGGGCACTCTCTATATGGCACTATTAGTGAGGGCACTCTCTGTATGGCACTATTAGTGAGGGCACTCTCTGTATGACATAATTAGTGAAGGGCACTATCTGAATTACACTATTAGTGAGGTCACTCTCTGCATGGCACTAATAGAGAGCTCACTCTCAGTATGACACTATTAATGAGGGCACTCTCAATATGACACTATTAATGAGGGCACTCTCTGTATGGCACTATTAGTGAAGACTGTCTCAGTATGGCACTATTAGTGAGGGCACTCTCTGTATGACACTATATATGGAGATTCTCTGTACGGCACTATTAGTGAGGGCACTCTATGACACTATTAGTGAGGGCACTCTCTGTATGGCACCATTAGTGAGGGCACTCCCTGTATAACACTATATATGGAGGCTCTTTCTGTATGACACTAATAATGAGGGCACTCTCTGTATGACACTATTAGTGAGGGCACTCTCTCTATATGGCACTATTAGTGAGGGCACTCTCTCTATGGCACTATTAGTGAGGGCACGCTCTGTATGACATTATTAATGAGGGCACTCTGTGTATGCCACTCTTTATGGGGTACTCTGTGTATGGCACTCTCTATGGGAACTCTGTATGATACTATATATAGGGGCACTCTCTGTATGACACTATTATTGGGGCACTCTGTGTATGGCACTCTTTATGGGGCACTCTCTGTATGATACTGTTATATAGTTGCAGTAGGTCCATGAAATTCAAATCTTTTCTCCTATCAGTTATGCAGTTATAACATGTGCGTGTGACCTATTAGATCAGGACCTAGTTTTGGCCATTAATCCCACTTGGGGCATGCCATAATTTGATTTTCTAACTGTAGAATACCCTTTATGGGAGCACTCGCTGGCTGATATTGTTCATGGAGGAAATATCTTGCTAATGCTCGTTAGTGGGCCCCTCTCTGATTAATACAGTTCATGGTACCCCTTTCATAAGGGAACTTTCTGTGTTTATTGCCAGAGGGGGATGCTGTTTATGGGGGGACTCTTTGTCAGATAATGATGATCTTAGTTAAGTAAATAAGGCAGCACACTGCAGCGCTAGAACATACAAACTTGAAATACGAAATTTGAACTGCATTACTGCACTAGAAATATGAAAAATGAGAGCTTTTAGCGCATAAAAATGGCCAATTTTATGTGTACCTGGTAGCCCCGTTACGGCATCTCTCTTATACCAGGTCCTAAACTTGCCTTACCTCGTTGAGAATAAACGTCTCCATCTGAATGGGTACATGTGAAAACCTCTTACTAGACTAAAATTCTCTCTCTCTGTGGAGGGGTATTGGACCTGCAGTTCAAATTTGGTTTTTCAAGTTTGTATGTTCTAGCGCTGCAGTGTGCTGCCTTATTTACTTAACTATATACGAGTTGGCGACTCTAGGTTCAGCACCTGTTCACACTCAGTCTATGTTTGGATGTGCCAGTGAGGTTTTTGAAATGTATTCTCTAGCCTTCTGATCGTGCACTCCCCGCCTCCTAGCTTCAGGTGTTTTAATTACAGCAGGTCCAATACCCCTCCACAGAGAGAGAGAATTTTAGTCTAGTAAGAGGTTGCTGTGGTAGCCATGCTGGTTCAGTATGCCATCAATTTTGAATAAATCCCCAACAGTAGTGTTGAGCATTCCGATACCGCAAGTATCGGGTATCGGCCAATATTTGCGGTATCGGAATTCCGATACCGAGTTCCGATATTTTTGTGATATCAGGAATCGGTATCGGGATTTAGATTAATGTGTAAAATAAAGAATAAAAATAAAAAATATTCATATACTTACCCTCGGACGGGCCCTGGTTGTCACCGCTGCAATCGCCATGTTTTCCTTTCTATGAATGAGCTTGTTAAGTACCTTCGATGACGTCGTGGCTTGTGATTGGTCGCTGAGCGGTCATGTGACCGCTCACACGACCAATCACAAGCCGCGACGTCATTGAAAGTTATTAACAAGCTCATTCCTAAGAATGAGCGCGTTAAGGACCTTCGATGACGTCGCGGCTTGTGATTGGTCGAGTGAGCGGTCACATGACCGCTCAGCGACCAATCACAAGCCGAGACATCATCGAAGGTCATTAAAGCGCTCATTCTTAGGAAGAAAAGCATGGCGATTGCAGCGGTGACAACCAGGGCCCGTCCGAGTGTAAGTATATCAATATTTTTTATTTTTATTCTTTATTTTACACATTAATATGGATCCCAGGGCCTGAAGGAGAGTTTCCTCTCCTTCAGACCCTGGGAACCATAGAGTATACCTTCCGATATTTGTGTCCCATTGACTTGTATTGGTATCGGATATCATAGTTACATAGTTATTAAGGTTGAAGGAAGACTTTAAGTCCATCTAGTTCAACCCATAGCCTAACCTAACTTGCCCTAACATGTTGATCCAGAGGAAGGCAAAAAAAAACCATGTGGCAAAGAGTAAGCTCCACATTGGGGAAAAAAATTCCTTCCCGACTCCACATACGGCAATCAGACTAGTTCCCTGGATCAACGCCCTATCAAGGAATCTAGTGTATATACCCTGTAACATTATACTTTTCCAGAAAGGTATCCAGTCCCCTCTTAAATTTAAGTAATGAATCACTCATTACAACATCATACGGCAGAGAGTTCCATAGTCTCACTGCTCTTACAGTAAAGAATCCGCGTCTGTTATTATGCCTAAACCTTTTTTCCTCCAGATGCAGAGGATGCCCCCTTGTCCCTGTCTCAGGTCTATGATTAAAAAGATCATCAGAAGGGTCTTTGTACTGTCCCCTCATATATTTATACATTAAAATAAACTCACCCCTTAGTATTCGTTTTTCCAAACTAAATAGCCCCAAGTGTACTAACCTATCTTGGTATTGCAGACCCCCCAGTCCTCTAATAACCTTGGTCGCTCTTCTCTGCACCCGCTCCAGTTCAGCTATGTCTTTCTTATACACCGGAGACCAAAACTGTGCACAGTATTCTAAGTGTGGTCGAACTAGTGACTTGTAAAGAGGTAAAATTATGTTCTCCTCATGAGCATCTATGCCTCTTTTAATGCATCCCATTATTTTATTTGCCTTTGTAGCAGCTGCCTGACACTGGCCCCTGAATATGAGTTTGTCATCCACCCATATACCCAGGTCTTTTTCATTGACGGTTTTGCCCAGAGTTTTAGAATTAAGCACATAATTATACATCTTATTACTTCTACCCAAGTGCATGACCTTACATTTATCCCCATTAAAGCTCATTTGCCATTTATCAGCCCAAGCTTCTAGTTTACATAAATCATCCTGTAATATAAAATTGTCCTCCTCTGTATTGATTACCCTGCAGAGTTTAGTGTCATCTGCAAATATTGAAATTCTACTCTGAATGCCCCCTACAAGGTCATTAATAAATATGTTAAAAAGAAGAGGGCCCAATACTGACCCCTGTGGTACCCCACTGCTAACCGCTACCGAGTCCGAGTGTGCTCCATTAATAACCACCCTTTGTTTCCTATCCCTGAGCCAGCTCTCAACCCACTTACACATATTTTCCCCTATCCCCATTATTCTCATTTTATGTATCGGCGATATCCGATATTTTTCGGATATCGGCCGATACCATCCGATACCGATACTTTCAAATATCGGACGGTATCGCTCAACACTACCCAACAGTGTCACCAGCAAAGCCCCCCCACACCATCACACCTCCTCCTCCATGCTTCACGGTGGGAATCAGGCATGTAGAGTTCATCCATTCACCTTTTCTGCGTCGCACAAAGACACGGTGGTTGGATGCCTGCCATATATGAGGGCACGCTCTTCTGGCACTGTATATGGGGGCGCTTTCTGTATTACATTTTATATGGGGGAATTCTCAGTCTGACATTGTATACAATCTGACACTGTAAATGGTGGCACTGCCAGCCATATATGTGGGCACGCTCTTCTGGCACTGTATATGAGGGCACGCTCTTCTGCCACTGTATATGTGGACACGCTCTTCTGGCACTGTATATGGGGGCACACGCTTCAGGCACTGTATATATGGGCACGCTCTTCTGGCACTGTATATGGGGGCATACTCTTTTGGCACTGTATATGTGGGTACTCTCTTCTGGCACTGTATATGGGGGCACACTCTTTTGGCACTGTATATATGGGCATGCTCTTCTGGCACAGTATATGGGGGCACACTCTTCTGGCACTGTATATATGGGCACGCTCTTCTGGCACTGTATATGGGGGCACACTCTTCTGGCACTGTATATGAGGGCACATTCTTCTGGCACTATATATGGGGGCACGCTCTTCTGGCACTGTATATGGGGGCATGCGCTTCTGGCACTGTATATGTGGCCACGCTCTTCTGGCACTGTATATGTGGGCACATTCTTCTGACACTGTATATGGGGGCACACTCTCCTGGCACTGTATATGAGGGCACGCTCTTCTAGCACTGTATATGAGAACACGCTCTTCTGGCACTGTATATGAGGGCACGCTCTTCTGGCACTGTATATGAGGGCGCGCTCTTAAGGCAATATATATGGGGAACGCTCTTCTGGCACTGTATATGGGGGCACGCTCTTCTGGCACTGTATATGGAGGCACGCTCTTCTGGCACTGTATATGGGGGCATGCTCTTCTGGCACTGTATATGGAGGCACGCTCTTCTGGCACTGTATATGGAGGCACGCGCTTCTGGCACTGTATATGAGGGCACACTCTTCTGGCACTGTATATGGGGGCACGCGCTTCTGGCACTGTATATGAAGGCACACTCTTCTGGCACTGTATATGTGGCCACGCTCTTCTGGCACTGTATATGGGGGCACTCTCTTCTGGCACTGTATATGAGGGCACACTCTTCTGGCACTGTATATGTGGCCATGCTCTTCTGGCACTGTACATGAGGGCACGCTCTTCTGGCACTGTATATGAGGGCACGCTCTTCTGGCACTGTATATGTGGACACATTCTTCTGGCACTGTATATGAGGGCACGCACTTCTGGCACTGTATATGTAGGCACGCTCTTCTGGCACGGTATATGAGGGCACGCTCTTCTGCAACTGTATATGAGGGCACACTCTTCTGGCACTGTATATGAGGGCACACTCTTCTGGCACTGTATATGTGGCCACGCTCTTCTGGCACTGTATATGAGGACACGCTCTTCTGGCACTGTATATGTGGACACATTCTTCTGGCACTGTATATGGGGGCACGCTCTTCTGGCACTGTATATGGGGGCATGCGCTTCTGGCACTGTGTATGTGGCCATGCTCTCCTGGCACTGTATATGAGGGCACGCTCTTCTGGCACTGTATATGAGGGCACGCACTTCTGGCACTGTATATGTAGGCACGCTCTTCTGGCACGGTATATGAGGGCACGCTCTTCTGCAACTGTATATGAGGGCGCGCTCTTCTGGCACTGTATATGAGGGCACATGCTTCTGGCACTGTATATGGGGGCACGCTCTTCTGGCACTGTATATGAGGGCACGCTCTTCTGGCACTGTATATGTAGGCACGCTTTTCTGGCACTGTATATGGGGGCATGCTCTTCTGGCACTGTATATGTGGCCACGCTCTTCTGGCACTGTATATGGGGGCACGCGCTTCTGGCACTGTATATGAGGGCACACTCTTCTGGCACTGTATATGTGGCCACGCTCTTCTGGCACTGTATATGGGGGCACTCTCTTCTGGCACTGTATATGAGGGCACACTCTTCTGGCACTGTATATGTGGCCATGCTCTTCTGGCACTGTATATGAGGGCACGCTCTTCTGGCACTGTATATGTGGACACATTCTTCTGGCACTGTATATGGGGGCACGCTCTTCTGGCACTGTATATGGGGGCATGCGCTTCTGGCACTGTGTATGTGGCCATGCTCTTCTGGTACTGTATATGTGGGCACATTCTTTTGGCACTGTATATGGGGGCACACTCTCCTGGCACTGTATATGAGGGCACGCTCTTCTGGCACTGTATATGAGGGCACGCACTTCTGGCACTGTATATGTAGGCACGCTCTTCTGGCACGGTATATGAGGGCACGCTCTTCTGCAACTGTATATGAGGGCGCGCTCTTCTGGCACTGTATATGAGGGCACATGCTTCTGGCACTGTATATGAGGGCACGCTCTTCTGGCACTGTATATGTAGGCACGCTCTTCTGGCACTGTATATGTAGGCACGCTCTTCTGGCACTGTATATGGGGGCATGCTCTTCTGGCACTGTATATAGGGACACGCTCTTCTGGCACTGTATATGGGGGCATGCTCTTCTGGCACTGTATATAGGGACACGCTCTTCTGGCACTGTATATGGGGGCACGCTCTTCTGGCAGCACTATATATGGCAGCATGCTCTTCTGGCACTGTATATGTGGCCATGCTCTTCTGGCACTGTATATGAGGGCACGCTCTTCTGGCACTGTATATGAGGGCATGCTCTTCTGGCACTGTATATGTGGACACATTCTTCTGGCACTGTATATGGGGGCACGCTCTTCTGGCACTGTATATGGGGGCATGCGCTTCTGGCACTGTGTATGTGGCCATGCTCTTCTGGTACTGTATATGTGGGCACATTCTTTTGGCACTGTATATGGGGGCACACTCTCCTGGCACTGTATATGAGGGCACGCTCTTCTGGCACTGTATATGAGGGCACGCACTTCTGGCACTGTATATGTAGGCACGCTCTTCTGGCACGGTATATGAGGGCACGCTCTTCTGGCACTGTATATGAGGGCACGCTCTTCTGCAACTGTATATGAGGGCGCGCTCTACTGGCACTGTATATGAGGGCACATGCTTCTGGCACTGTATATGGGGGCACGCTCTTTTGGCACTGTATATGAGGGCACGCTCTTCTGGCACTGTATATGTAGGCACGCTCTTCTGGCACTGTATATGGGGGCATGCTCTTCTGGCACTGTATATAGGGACACGCTCTTCTGGCACTGTATATGGGGGCATGCTCTTCTGGCACTGTATATAGGGACACGCTCTTCTGGCACTGTATATGAGGGCACGCTCTTCTGGCACTGTATATGAGGGTACTTCACATTCAGAGTTGATATTGGGGGCATTGTGCCCTGTTATTGGCCGTGTTCTGGCAGTCATTTTACTTTTCAGAGCTGCCCTTTGCATCGGGTCTTCATGAGAAGCTGGCATCCGTGAAGGAACATGTTTATTGTAGGACGGTAATGAGTTATAATCAGTTTCCTTATTTTTCCCTAGATGAATCAATTAGTGAGAAAGGAAATAAAAGAGAAAGCTTTTTCTATTTCTATTTTTACGTCGTCAATGGAGAATAATTTACTTAACGGGAATCTTTGTGCCAGACAGGTGCCAACGACGCCTGTCTCTTCAGTAAGGAACGTTTTATCGACGGCGCAATTTAAATTAGGGTGACAATGTAGAAGTGATCCCTGAAGAAAGAGGAGGAAGCGACATTAGCTGCAGCCGGTGTAAAAATAGAGATGATTATGCATAGAGGGAGATGGTGGCAAATTTACATAGCGAGCGATCGTCTTCTTGTCTGAGTGCCAGGCGGCTGTGATGGGCTCTACCTGTGATGTCTGTCTATTGTGTCATTGTATCGCACAAAACCAGGAAAAAGGAAGAATTAATGATCACTTGTAAAAGAAGTGACGTACAGCACCAGTCATTCCTGGCACTGAGGTGGTGGAGTCATTCAAGACCGTACAGCCAATTAATTGTACAGATGGTCAGGTAGAGCAGCGAGCCCACTAGGGCTCATTAACACAAAACCTTCCAATTTTAATAACTTTTCACATGATTAATCTACCTAAAACTTGATATTTAATATTAATTTTATTTTGTGGCACTCTTTATACTCAATTCACATCCAGAGCTGCACTCATAATTCTCCCAGTTGCCCTATGCTGCAGCTCTCCTGCACCATACTGGTAGTAATGCAACTTTACCTTAGTCTTAGGGTACCGTCACGCTATACGATTTACCTACGATCACGACCAGCGATATGACCTGGCCGTGATCGTAGGTAAATCGTAGTGTGGTCGCTGGGGAGCTGTCACACAGACAGCTCTCCAGCGACCAACGATGCCGAGGTCCCTGGGTAACCAGGGTAAACATCGGGTAACTAAGCGCAGGACCGCGCTTAGTTACCCGATGTTTACCCTGGTTACAAGCGTTAAACTAAAAAAAAACAAACAGCACATACTTACATCTGGTGTCCGTCACGTCCCTTGCCGTCTGCTTCCCGCACTCAGTGACTGCCGGCCGTAAAGTGAAAGTGAAAGCACAGCCGCTGTGCTCTGCTTTCACTTTACGGCCGGCAGTCACAGTGCGGGAAGCAGAGACGGCAAGGGACCTGACGGACACCAGAATGTAAGTATGTGCTGTTTGTTTTTTTTTAGTTTAACGCTTGTAACCAGGGTAAACATCGGGTAACTAAGCGCGGTCCTGCGCTTAGTTACCCGATGTTTACCCTGGTTACAAGCGAACGCATCGCTGGATCGCATCGCTAGATCGCTAGATCGGTGTCACACACACCGATCTAGCGATGACAGCGGGAGATCCAGCGATGAAAGAAAGTTCCATACGATCTGCTACGACGTACGATTCTCAGCAGGATCCCTGATCGCTGCTGCGTGTCAGACACAGCGATATCGTAACGATATCGCTGGAACGTCACGAATCGTACCGTCGTAGCGATCGAAATGTTATAGTGTGACGGTACCCTTAGGCTGCGGCTACACAGCGACATGTGTCACGAAGATAGGATTGTCACATTCTGACATCAAATTTGGAAAGAATCCAGAGCAGATGAATTCTTAGTTGCAGATTCTTGTCTCTCATGACTTTGCATCCATTAGGCAAGAGCAACATGGCGAAACGCATCATACGACATTGAGATTGCAGTGTGACATTGTATCTAATGGTGAGAAACACCAGAAACTGGAGTAACGATATATAACCAAAGTAGAAGAATCACAAATAAACTGTATAATATTATTGAAAAGACATAATAAAAACAACATATACAGAATTTGCCATATATAGCATCAAAAGAGAAAACATGGAAGACATGCAAGGAAGTGGCAAAATCAAAAAGCCAAATGAAGGTGTATAGGATCATCAGAGATATGATGTAAGAAGGTGAAACACAAGAAGAGTCCGGGGGCGGTTACCTTCTCTGCTCCATGCCTGGAACCATTGAGCTGTGCTATAGGTTCCCCGGGGGGCAGACTTGGAGACTGGGACAGGAAGGAAGCCAGGCAGAGAGCGGGAAAGGTGTGTGTGCAGCGGTCAGGGCAGGACACAGCTGCGCTCCGGGAGAGAGAGAGAGAGCTCCCGGTCACAGGACGAATACAGGGAGATTGCCCAGAAAGACTGCATCTTGTGAGTAGATAAAGCGGACTCTGCTGTGACTGGAGAGGGGCGAGAAAGAGAGACCGGCCCCCAAAGTGAGACTAGTGCCGCTCGGCGAAGAAGACTGCCTACATGCTACAATTGCGGAGCACCTAGTCAAAATGAAGGGGAGGCGATGTGGACCCAAGATTCCCAGCTGACGTTAAGAAGAATCTGGGAGGAGATTTAGAGTCTGGGGAAAGCCCTTACTGCATTTTTGGGGACCAGCGGCATACCCCGAGGTAACGTGCGGAAGCTGCCAGAAAGAGATAGAGGAGAGGTGCGTAGCATGAAGAAGGCTTCAGTGGTGGCCCCAGAGTGTAACTTCATATTCTGGGGTGAAGAGCAACCACAGATGAGCGATGTCTCCCGCCGAGGTCGATGATCCAGACTGAAGTGCCCTCCATACAGACACAGACGTGAGTGCTGGTAGTGCAGAAGGGTGGGACACATGTCCAGAAATTGCCCTACCCGAGAAGAGCAGTGGCAGAGATCCGCTTACCCCTCTGAGGGTCCTGCTAACTGGAGGGAACGTCGCCCCTGGAGAGAATGTGGAGAGACTGGTACAGCAGGAAGAGAAGAGTTCCACCTAAGGCAAGAGAGTACTACAATGTCGGACGCCAAGGAGACGTGGAGAAGGCGTCAAGCATCTCTGGTGGAATGACTGCGCTGTCCCGACGCGTGAAGGCGAGCCTGGTGGAACTCCAGCCTGGGTCTGAAGGTTTTGTCTGTGAGACTCAGCCCGAAGGAAAGAAAGGGACGTCTGTTGTGAATTCTGTGGCTGAATTCACTCCTGTGGTCACAAGTGGTACTGCAGCTTCTGAGCTTCCTCCCTCAGGTGTTCTGGTGTGCTCGTTAACTGCTTCTTTACTTAACTCCGCCTGATGCTGCTATCCTTGCTCCTTGTCAATGTTTCAGTGTTGGATCTGAGCTTCTCCTGATTGTTCCTGTGACCTGCTGCTCTGTATAGCTAAGTGCTTTTTACTTTTTTGTTTTTTTTTCTGTCCAGCTTGTCTTTTGTTTTGCTGGAAGCTCTGAGACGCAAAGGGTGTACCGCCGTGCCGTTAGTTCGGCACGGTGGGTTTTTTTTTGCCCCCTTTGCGTGGTTTTGCTTTAGGGTTTTTTGTAGACTGCAAAGTTCGCTTTACTGTCCTCGCTCTGTCCTAGAATATCGGGCCCCACTTTGCTGAATCTATTTCATCCCTACGTTTTGTCTTTTCATCTTACTCACAGTCATTATATGTGGGGGGCTGCCTTTTCCTTTGGGGAATTTCTCTGGGGCAAGTCAGGCCTATTTTTCTATCTTCAGGCTAGCTAGTTTCTTAGGCTGTGCCGAGTTGCCTAGGTAGTTGTTAGGCGCAATCCACAGCCGCTTTTAGTTGTGTTTAGGATAGGATCAGATGTGCAGTCTACAGAGTTTCCACGTCTCAGAGCTCGTTCTTGTATTTTTGGGTATTTGTCAGATCACTGTGTGCGCTCTGATCGCTAAGCACACTGTGTTTCTGGATTGCCTTCATAACACCTGTCATTAGCAAACATAACAGTACAACGAGCCAAACTAATGATTCTCAATACAGGGAAAGAAAAAGTTCTGACATCATTTTTTTTTTTTTTTTTTTTTCTGCTCTGTGTTCACTTTTTTTTTTTCCCCTAGACATTTGGGTGATTCTGGACACAGGTGTGGACATGGATATTCAGGGTCTGTGCTCTTCAATGGATAATCTCGTTATAAATGTACAAAAAATTCAAGATACTATTGATCAGAAATCTATGTTAGAACCAAGAATTCCTATTCCTGATTTGTTTTTTGGAGATAGAACTAAGTTTCTAAGTTTCAAAAATAATTGTAAGCTATTTCTGGCCTTGAAACCTCATTCTTCTGGTAATCCTATTCAACAGGTTTTGATTATTATTTCTTTTTTGCGCGACGACCCTCAAGACTGGGCATTTTCTCTTGCGCCAGGAGACCCTGCATTGAGTAGTGTCGATGCGTTTTTCCTGGCGCTCGGATTGCTGTACGATGAGCCTAATTCAGTGGATCAGGCTGAGAAAAATTTGCTGGCTTTGTGCCAGGGTCAGGATGATATAGAAGTATATTGTCAGAAATTTAGGAAATGGTCAGTACTCACTCAGTGGAATGAATCTGCGCTGGCAGCTTTGTTCAGAAAGGGTCTCTCTGAGGCTCTTAAGGATGTCATGGTGGGATTTCCTATGCCTGCTGGTTTGAATGAGTCTTTGTCTTTGGCCATTCAGATCGGTCGACGCTTGCGCGAGCGTAAATCTGTGCACCATTTGGCGGTACTGCCTGAGGTTAAACCTGAGCCTATGCAGTGCGATAGGACTATGACTAGAGTTGAACGGCAGGAATACAGACGTCTGAATGGTCTGTGTTTCTACTGTGGTGATTCCACTCATGCTATTTCTGATTGTCCTAAGCGCACTAAGCGGTCCGCTAGGTCTGCCGTCATTGGTACTGTACAGTCCAAATTCCTTCTGTCCATTACCTTGATATGCTCTTTGTCGTCGTTTTCTGTCATGGCGTTTGTGGATTCGGGCGCTGCCCTGAATCTGATGGATTTGGATTATGCTAAACGTTGTGGGTTTTTCTTGGAGCCTTTGCGGTGTCCTATTCCATTGAGAGGAATTGATGCTACACCTTTGGCCAAGAATAAACCTCAATACTGGGCCCAGCTGACCATGTGCATGGCTCCTGCACATCAGGAAGTTATTCGCTTTCTGGTGTTGCATAATCTGCATGATGTGGTCGTGTTGGGGTTGCCATGGCTACAAACCCATAATCCAGTATTGGATTGGAATTCCATGTCGGTATCCAGCTGGGGTTGTCAGGGGGTACATGGTGATGTTCCATTTTTGTCGATTTCGTCATCCACCCCTTCTGAGGTCCCAGAGTTCTTGTCTGATTATCAGGATGTATTTGAAGAGCCCAAGTCCGATGCTCTACCTCCGCATAGGGATTGTGATTGTGCTATCAATTTGATTCCTGGTAGTAAATTCCCTAAAGGTCGATTATTTAATTTATCCGTGCCCGAACACGCCGCTATGCGCAGTTATGTGAAGGAATCCCTGGAGAAGGGACATATTCGCCCATCGTCATCACCACTGGGAGCAGGGTTCGTCTTTGTAGCCAAGAAGGATGGTTCGCTGAGACCGTGTATTGATTACCGCCTTCTTAATAAGATCACTGTTAAATTTCAGTATCCCTTGCCATTGTTATCTGACTTGTTTGCTCGGATTAAGGGGGCTAGTTGGTTCACTAAGATAGATCTTCGTGGTGCGTATAATCTGGTGAGAATCAGGCAAGGAGATGAATGGAAAACTGCATTCAATACGCCCGAGGGTCATTTTGAGTATCTAGTGATGCCGTTCGGACTTGCCAATGCTCCATCTGTGTTTCAGTCTTTTATGCATGACATCTTCCGTGAGTATCTGAATAAATTCCTGATTGTTTACTTGGATGACATTTTGATCTTCTCAGATGATTGGGAGTCTCATGTGAAGCAGGTCAGAATGGTTTTTCAGGTCCTGCGTGCTAACTCTTTGTTTGTGAAGGGATCAAAGTGTCTCTTCGGTGTGCAGAAAGTTTCATTTTTGGGGTTCATCTTTACCCCTTCTACTATCGAGATGGATCCAGTTAAGGTCCAAGCCATCCAGGATTGGATTCAGCCGACATCTCTGAAAAGTCTGCAAAAGTTCCTGGGCTTTGCTAATTTTTATCGTCGCTTCATCTGTAATTTTTCTAGCATTGCCAAACCATTGACCGATTTGACCAAGAAGGGTGCTGATTTGGTTAATTGGTCTTCTGCTGCTGTGGAAGCTTTTCAGGAGTTGAAGCGTCGTTTTTGTTCTGCCCCTGTGTTGTGTCAGCCAGATGTTTCTCTTCCGTTCCAGGTCGAGGTTGATGCTTCTGAGATTGGAGCAGGGGCGGTTTTGTCACAGAGAGGTTCTGATTGCTCAGTGATGAAACCATGTGCTTTCTTTTCCAGGAAGTTTTCGCCCGCTGAGCGTAATTATGATGTGGGCAATCGAGAGTTGCTGGCCATGAAGTGGGCATTCGAGGAGTGGCGTCATTGGCTTGAAGGAGCTAAGCATCGCGTGGTGGTATTGACTGATCATAAGAACTTGACTTATCTCGAGTCTGCCAAGCGCTTGAATCCTAGACAGGCCCGTTGGTCGTTATTTTTTGCCCGCTTCGACTTTGTGATTTCGTACCTTCCGGGCTCTAAAAATGTGAAGGCGGATGCTCTGTCTAGGAGTTTTGTGCCCGACTCGCCGGTTTTATCTGAGCCAGCGGGTATCCTCAAGGAAGGAGTCATTGTGTCTGCCATCTCCCCTGATTTGCGGCGGGTGCTGCAAAAATTTCAGGCGAATAAACCTGATCGTTGTCCAGCAGAGAAACTGTTCGTCCCTGATAGGTGGACTAATAAACTTATCTCTGAACTTCATTGTTCGGTGTTGGCTGGTCATCCTGGAATCTTTGGTACCAGAGAGTTAGTGGCTAGATCCTTCTGGTGGCCATCTCTGTCACGGGATGTACGTACTTTTGTGCAGTCCTGTGGGATTTGTGCTAGGGCTAAGCCCTGCTGTTCTCGTGCCAGTGGGTTGCTTTTGCCCTTGCCGGTCCCGAAGAGGCCTTGGACACATATTTCGATGGATTTCATTTCTGACCTTCCCGTTTCTCAAAAGATGTCAGTCATTTGGGTGGTCTGTGATCGCTTCTCTAAGATGGTCCATTTGGTACCCTTGGTTAAATTGCCTTCCTCCTCTGATTTGGTACCTTTGTTCTTTCAGCATGTGGTTCGGTTGCATGGCATTCCTGAGAATTTTGTTTCTGACAGAGGTTCCCAGTTTGTTTCAAGGTTCTGGCGAGCCTTTTGTGGTAGGATGGGCATTGACCTATCCTTTTCCTCGGCTTTCCATCCTCAGACTAATGGCCAGACCGAACGAACCAATCAGACCTTGGAAACATATCTGAGATGTTTTGTTTCTGCAGACCAGGATGATTGGGTGTCCTTTTTGCCGTTGGCTGAGTTCGCCCTTAATAATCGGGCCAGCTCGGCTACCTTGGTTTCTCCATTTTTTTGCAATTCTGGGTTCCATCCTCGTTTCTCTTCAGGACAAGTTGAGTCTTCGGACTGTCCTGGTGTGGATTCTGTGGTGGATAGGTTGCAGCAGATCTGGACTCAGGTAGTGGACAATTTGATCTTGTCCCAGGAGAAAGCTCAACTTTTCGCTAATCGCAGACGCCGTGTGGGTCCCCGACTTCGTGTTGGGGATCTGGTTTGGTTATCTTCTCGTCATATTCCTATGAAGGTTTCCTCTCCTAAATTTAAACCTCGTTTTATTGGTCCGTATAGGATTTCTGAGGTTCTCAATCCTGTGTCTTTTCGTTTGACCCTCCCAGACTCCTTTTCCATACATAATGTATTCCATAGGTCGTTGTTGCGGAGATACGTGGCACCTATGGTTCCATCTGTTGAGCCTCCTGCCCCGGTTTTGGTGGAGGGGGAATTGGAGTATATTGTGGAGAAGATTTTGGATTCTCGTGTTTCTAGACGGAAACTCCAGTATCTGGTTAAATGGAAGGGTTATGCTCAGGAAGATAATTCCTGGGTTTTTGCCTCTGATGTTCATGCTTCCGATCTTGTTCGTGCCTTTCATGCGGCTCATCCTGGTCAGCCTGGGGGCTCTGGTGAGGGTTCGGTGACCCCTCCTCAAGGGGGGGGTACTGTTGTGAATTCTGTGGCTGAATTCACTCCTGTGGTCACAAGTGGTACTGCAGCTTCTGAGCTTCCTCCCTCAGGTGTTCTGGTGAGCTCGTTAACTGCTTCTTTACTTAACTCCGCCTGATGCTGCTATCCTTGCTCCTTGTCAATGTTTCAGTGTTGGATCTGAGCTTCTCCTGATTGTTCCTGTGACCTGCTGCTCTGTATAGCTAAGTGCTTTTTGCTTTTTTGTTTTTTTTTCTGTCCAGCTTGTCTTTTGTTTTGCTGGAAGCTCTGAGACGCAAAGGGTGTACCGCCGTGCCGTTAGTTCGGCACGGTGGGTTTTTTTTGCCCCCTTTGCGTGGTTTTGCTTTAGGGTTTTTTGTAGACTGCAAAGTTCGCTTTACTGTCCTCGCTCTGTCCTAGAATATCGGGCCCCACTTTGCTGAATCTATTTCATCCCTACGTTTTGTCTTTTCATCTTACTCACAGTCATTATATGTGGGGGGCTGCCTTTTCCTTTGGGGAATTTCTCTGGGGCAAGTCAGGCCTATTTTTCTATCTTCAGGCTAGCTAGTTTCTTAGGCTGTGCCGAGTTGCCTAGGTAGTTGTTAGGCGCAATCCACAGCCGCTTTTAGTTGTGTTTAGGATAGGATCAGGTGTGCAGTCTACAGAGTTTCCACGTCTCAGAGCTCGTTCTTGTATTTTTGGGTATTTGTCAGATCACTGTGTGCGCTCTGATCGCTAAGCACACTGTGTTTCTGGATTGCCTTCATAACACCTGTCATTAGCAAACATAACAGACGTCCACTCGAGAAGACCACCGAAGTACTTTAGTACCTTCCCCAGCATGAGTTCCCGAAGAAGGAGAGAAAGTGCCAAGTGTACCTGCGACACACTCCTCAACGATGAGAAGGAGGAACCACTAATAGTATTCCCTGAGGTGAAGAGTGTGCTGGCTGTCAGCTCACAAGATCCTGATCGGACAGAGGACATGGAACAGCTGTGTGAGACGGGGCATGTGGCTGAGAAGCCCTGGGAAGTGATGCCCGCAGAGCCCTGCGCAGATGACAAAGAATCCGGCTTGCATGGTCTTAATTCATCTGATTCTACTTTGGACAAGAATGTTTCTGTCAAAGAGAGGGTGAGCTATGGAGAAGAACTACTAGTACTAAGCCCCAAAACTGAGGAGCCCGAGCAAGAAGCTCCTAGAGTTTCTGATGGCGACAAGGAAGAGGATGAATCATCTACGCAGACATCTGCTAGCGGCAAACCTAAGAAGAAGAAGAAAAAGAAGAAGGGGCCAGCAGTTGTCGATGAAGTAGAGGAGGCATATCTCAACCTGACTGATGAACAACTCCTCGACCATTTAGTTTGGCAGTATGTGCAAGGAGAAAGTCAGAAGGAGAAGCGAGAATTGCAGGAATCTGTCTCCCCTCAAAAGAGCAAAGAGAAGCACAAAGTGTCCTCGCCCATGGAATGGCGAGCTTTAAGAGAGGGGGAAGGTAAGGAGGTGGAACACAAGAAGAGTCCGGGGGTGGTTACCTTCTCTGCTCCATGCTTGGAACCATTGAGCTGTGCTATAGGTTCCCCGGGGGGCAGACTTGGAGACTGGGACAGGAAGGAAGCCAGGCAGAGAGCGGGAAAGGTGCGTGTGCAGCGGTCAGGGCAGGACACAGCTGCGCTCCGGGAGAGAGAAAGAGCTCCCGGTCACAGGACAAATACAGGGAGATTGCCCAGAAAGACTGCATCTTGTGAGAACATAAAGCAGACTCTGCTGTGACTGGAGAGGGGCACCTTGAGACTCGTGCAGAGACGTTGGCCCTTGCACAGACTGTGACCCCTGGTACCCACGGTATCAGTGCAGAGCCCTTGATTCCTGGTGAGAGACTTAACAATAGACTGACCATCATTTTCCCGGGATAGGCTGTGCTGTAAAAGCTAAAGACTCACAGCCTGTGCATATCACATTAACTCCCGAAACCCCAGGCAGCGGGTTCCTAGAGACTACTCAGACCACGGACAACAGAGGGACGACAAGTGCCGCTGTTTCTCGGCGTCTACGTTGGAGAAGACGACCTTCCAAGCAAGTCCTCATCAGACTGATAAGTGTTCTTTTCCTCAAGAAATCCCGCTTAATTCTGTTACACAGTTTGACTCCCATATTTTGCACCGTATTCTTTTCAGTTCATTATCTACTGTTTTCTCCCTGCGAAGAGAATATTGTCCCTGTTAATAAATTCCCCCCAACAGTTGGTCTGTCTGTTCCGTGGTGACATACTCAACCCTGCACCCTATTACAATGATACCAATAAAAGTCCCCTTCCAAAGAATGCAGCCCCTGACGCTCGTTTTGCAGTTTTGCGCATTTTGCACTTTTTGCTTATTCAAAGGGGTGTATCTAATGGTGTAGACCTCCATTGCTACCTCCAACCTTCTAGGAATGCACCACAGAGTTGCACATATGTCCAAAAATTGTTGAATTTACAATCGCCGGTTGCAAGTAGCTCGGAACACACTTGTCACAGATGTGAATGTAAGTCATATGTGACCTCCACTTGAACGTGACTTGCCTGCAATTCGCAAATCTAAAGTTGCACAAATGTTTTCTGTTCAGTGAATTTTCTCGGCTTGACTTGACCTGCCCATTCGTCTTCCGTTCCTATTTTGGATTGTTCCGTCTGGCTCTTATCTTTGGCATGTTTCTGGCTGTATTTTCGTCTCGTCCTCTTCTTACCATGCTCCTGACCGGCTTTTTGACCTCTGACTTGCTTCAGACCTTACTCTTGCCTTCTCCTCTGGCACTGTGTTCCTGGCTGTTACTTATTTGGCTTGTACGTCCTCTCTACTGCCCCCTAGCAGAGTTTGCCCAGCTCTACAGGTCTTCGCTTGAGGTGAGCTCCTGTTTCCTCCCTACCTCACCCCCTGGTGGTTGTCCCTGTATTGCATGACAAATAGTGTTGAGCATTCCGATACCGCAAGTATCGGGTATCGGCCGATATTTGCGGTATCGGAATTCCGATACTGAATTCCGATACTTCCCGCGTATCGGATACCGGAATCGGAAGTTCCCAGAATTCAAATTGAACGCAGCAGCCAATGAGGAATGAATGAAAGTGTGGGCACATCCTGTTTAGCATGGTGGGCATGTAAGTACTGGCAAGGCTGGGATTGGCTGCTGAAATGATGTCACTCTGCACTATAAAAAAGCGCTGCCGCCATTTTGCGCTCACTCTGCTGTGATTTCAGTTAGGGACAGGACGCTGTGTTCTAACTGAGGGCCAGTCGAGCTAGCTAATTGCTTTATTTTCCTTTCCAAAGGCTAATTTAGCAAAACGCTGTGTGTTCTTCACTGTTCACCTTGCTCTTGCCTTGCAGCGCTGTTTTAACAGCGTTCTGCAAGGTCTGTGTGTGTGTGTGTGTGTGTGTGTGTGTGTGTGCAGCTCACTCTGTAGTCTGTGTGCAGCCATATACCCGGTTGTATTCAGCTCAGGGGGGGTTCACACTGCCTCACACAGTTGTTCTTTTTTGCTCTTAGTGCAGCCTGCTGCACATTTTTTCTCAAATTTCCTATTAGTGTTTTTCCACCAGTCTCCAGCTCTATTGTGGAAAAACACTACATAGGATAACCTAGAGGGGGGTTTTTGGGCCTTGCAGCGCCGTTTACGGCTGTCTGCACGGTCTCCGTGTGAGCCCAGCTCGCCCTGTAGTCTGTGTGCAGCCATAGCCGGTTGGATTCAGCTCAGGGTTCGTTACTGGCTCATACCTTGAGAAAAATTTTCCTTTTTTTCAAATAGTGCAGCCTGTTTAAAATTTGAAAAAAAAAATTCCTATTAGTGTCTTTCCACTCGTATCCAGCTAAATAGTGGAAAAACACTATATAGGATAACCTAGAGGAGGGTTTTTTGGCCTTGCAGCGCCGTTTACGGCTGTCTGCACGGTCTCCGTGTGAGCCCAGCTCGCCCTGTAGTCTGTGTGCAGCCATAGCCGGTTGGATTCAGCTCAGGGTTCGTTACTGGCTCATACCTTGAGAAAAATTTTCCTTTTTTTCAAATAGTGCAGCCTGTTTAAAATTTGAAAAAAAAAAAAATTCCTATTAGTGTCTTTCCACCAGTCTCCAGCTCAATTGTGGAAAAACACTACATAGGATAACCTAGAGGTTTTTTTGGGGGCCTTGCAGCGCCGTTTACGGCTGTCTGCACGGTCTCTGTGTGAGCGCAGCTCGCCCTGTAGTCTGTGTGCAGCCATAGCCGGTTGGATTCAGCTCAGGGTGCGTTACTGCCTCATACCTTGAAAAACAATTTCCTTTTTTTCAAATAGTGCAGCCAGTTTAAAATTTGAAAAAAAAAATTCCTATTAGTGTCTTTCCACTTGTATCCAGCTAAATAGTGGAAAAACACTATATAGGATAACCTAGAGGAGGGTTTCTTGGCCTTGCAGCGCCGTTTACGGCTGTCTGCACGGTCTCCGTGTGATTTAAACTAGCTCTGTAGCCCGATCTGCACCAAAAAAAAGGTTAAGTTCACCAAACACAACTTACACTTGTGTAGGCCACATTTGAAAAATAATAAAGTTTAGTCCACAATTTACAACATTAGTGTTTCTTACACCTGTTAGGAGGAGCATTACAGGAATAAGCACACTAAGGCCTTAGTACTTTTCTGCTTATCTTTATCTGTCAACCAAGATGAAGAGGGCAGGGAGTAAGGCACGTGGGCGTGGGCGCGGAGCGGGGAGAGGAGCAGGGAGAGGACGTGGTGATTCTGTGCCTGCTGCGGGCGCCGGTGACTCGTCGTCACTCAGTTTCAGCAGGGAACAGTCCTTCATGCGCAGCTTTGTCGGAGAGCGCCGTGCACCGCTGCTGCGTGAAGACCAAATTGAAGCCGTTGTCGGGTGGATGGCAGCTAACGCCTCGGCATCGACTTCAGTTAGTGCCACATCCTCTCAGGCACAGAGCACTGGAGAGCAGCCATCTGTCTCTTCACCACCTGCCAAATTGGCCAGGCAGTCAGAGAGCCCAGGACAGGAGCCGTCTCTACTTCTGTTCTCTGAATCTCTTGGCTTGGAAACAGGGGGCCAGCCAAGCAGCATTGGAGAAATGGAAGAAGAGGCAGTGTGCAGTGATGCCCAACACCTTTTTCTCTCTGACTCTGAAGAGGCAGGTGGGCCAGTGCCTCCGGTGACCACAGCGCAGTACGCATCTGATGATGAAACTCAGGTGCCGCTTTCTCGTGCGTACTGTGCTGCTGAGACTACCCAGGAGGAGCAGTTGGTGGCAGAGGGTAGTGGAGATGATGAGGTCCTTGACCCATCGTGGCGTGAGGAACAGGAAGGTGGTGGGAGCAGCTCAGAGGAAGATCTTCCTCTTACGGGCCAAAGAGGGAGAGGGAGGGGGAAGACTGCGGAGCCTGTAGCCTCCACTTTGGCACCCGTTAGGAGCCTGTCTCTTTCCAAAGCCAAAAAGGGCGCTCCCAAGACTTGCAGTGCCTGGTCCTTTTTTGACACAGTTGCAGATGACATTTGTTTTGTCAAATGCAAGCTGTGTCATCATAAAGTAAAAAGAGGGAAAAATGTCAGCAACCTCAATACCACAAATATGTGGAAACATGTGCGGACCAGGCACGCGGTGGAGTTACAGAAACACACTGAAGATGTAGGCCAACCAACAGCGGCAGCTACCACCTCTTCAGCTCGTGTTGCCTCTTCCTCCAGCTCACGCACAGCTGGTTTGGCTTCCTCCCAGAGACCTTGTGTAATTCCACCCACAGCACCACCTTCCCAGTCATCCTCACACTCCCAGTCTACTCTACAGCCATCGGTAGTACAGGCATGGGAGAAAAGGCGGGCATTCTCGGCCAACCACCCCCGAGCACAGGCTCTGAATGCAGGCATTGCCAAACTGTTGTCCCTGGAAATGCTCTCGTTCAGGCTGGTGGAGACTGACAGCTTCCGTGACTTGATGGCATTGGCAGTCCCACAGTACAAGGTGCCCAGCCGCTTTTACTTCAGCAGGCAGGCTGTCCCTGCCCTGCACAGGCATGTTGAGGCAAACATAAAACATGCGCTACTGAACGCCGTCAGTAGCAAGGTCCACCTCACCACCGATGCGTGGACCAGTCAGCATGGACAGGGGCGATATGTTTCCCTCACTGCCCATTGGGTTAATGTTGTTGAGCCAGGTACAGATCGTGCGAGTGGCGCAGGACGTGTCCTGCCCACTCCAAGGATTGCAGGAATCCAGTCTGTACGCATCGACTCCTCCTCTTACACCAGTTCCTCTGATTCCTCTCTGCAGGATCCGTCACAGTCCACCCCCACATGGACCCGTGAACGTTTACCTATGACCGACATGAGCACAGCCGTGGCCAAACGTCAGCAGGCCGTCTTGAAACTAGTTTCATTGGGGCATCGAAGCCACACAGCGCAGGAGCTCTGGAATGCCATAAAGCAGGAGAGCGATGTGTGGTTACTGCCAGCGAATCTCCAGCCAGGCATGGTAGTGTGTGACAATGGCCGAAATCTGGTGGCAGCTTTGGCCCTTGGCAACCTCACTCACATCCCATGTCTGGCACATGTGCTCAATTTGGTTGTGCAGAGTTTTCTGAGGGACTATCCGGATCTTGATGCCCTGCTGCACAAGGTCCGCCTAGAGTGTGCTCACTTGCGGCGTTCCAGCTTGGCCAGATCCCGCATTGCTGCTCTGCAGCGCCGATTCCGCCTTCCGGAACACCGCATCATATGTGACCTACCTACCCGGTGGAATTCCACGTTACATATGTTGGAGCGGTTGTGTGAGCAGCAGCAAGCAGTTATGGAGTACCAGCTGCATCAGGCGCAAAGAAGTCGCAGTCAGCGCCGATCAGACTTCACAACCACAGAGTGGGCCACTATGAAGGACGTCTGCCAGGTTTTGCGTCCTTTTGATTATTCCACGCGGATGGCAAGTGCAGATGATGCACTAGTCAGCATGACTGTCCCCCTTATCTGCCTGCTTCAGCAAACTTTGCAAGGGTTAAGGGATGATGTGGTGGAAGAGGTGGAGGATGAGGAGTCACCTTTTCCATCAGCTTCTGGAGAGTCAGCGCCACGTGGTTCCTCACAAAGGGGTACGCAGGGGCCAATTTGTGAGGAGGATGAGGAGGAGTCAATGGAGGAGGAAGAGCTCCGTCCAGAGGAGGGAGCGACACAATTGTCCAGTGGTCAGTGTGTACAGCGAGGGTGGGGTGATGACGAGCGGGCAGAGATCATGTCTCAAGCAGGGGACAGCGTTTCTGGGCCGGTTGGCACTCTGCAGCACATGGTGGATTTCATGCTGCAGTGCCTGAGAAACGACCGCCGCATCGACCACATTCTCAACATGCCTGATTATTGGGTGTTCACCCTCCTCGATCCTCGCTACCGGGACAACGTCCAAAACCTCATCCCTGCGTTGACCCGGGAGCGTAAATTGCGGGAGTACCACGACACACTGGTGAATTCCATCATCTTCTCCTGTCCAACTGAGAGGAGTGCTGCTAGTGCTTTACAAAGCAGCTCAGTGCGTCGAGGCAGTGGGGGAGGCTCTGCCCAAAGAGGGAGCAGAAGCAGTGCCTCTGCCCAAGGCAAGCCCAGTATGGCACAACTCTGGCACACTTTTGTGTGCCCGCCCCAAATGTCTACACCATCACCGGCGGCTCCAGTCAGCAGGAGGCAACGGTTCCGTCAGATGGTGACAGACTACATGGCTTGCCCTCTTACTGTACTCCCAGACGGCTCTTCCCCGTTCAAGTTTTGGGTCTCTAAGCTGGATACATGGCCAGAGCTAAGCCAGTATGCATTGGAGGTGCTGGCTTGCCCTGCGGCTAGTGTCTTATCGGAACGTGTCTTTAGTGCCGCAGGTGGTGTACTAACAGACCGTCGCATGCGACTATCCTCCGATAACGTTGACCGGCTTACTTTCCTGAAAATGAACCAGGCCTGGATCTCGCAGGAATTTGCCACTCCTCTGCCTGATTAAGTAATTGGGTGTCATCCAGGTCTCCTGCTGTGTTCATCTTTCTACCACCTGAACTGCTATTCCTGGGCTCCAACACCGCCAGTTGCGGCTCAGAAGTGCAGGCTGCACAGTAAAAACATACGACCCAGTGTTATTGGGTTTCAGTAACGTCAGCTGATCCCCAGCTGTGTAGCCGGCAATGTGTCCTGCGACCGCCACGCTGGCACAACAACCTAAATGTAAGGGAACCTGTCCCCCCCCCCCCCCGTCGTTTGTTACTGAAAGAGCCATCTTGTGCAGCAGTAATGCTGCACAAGGAAAAGGTAGCTCTTTTTTTTTAGCTCTTTGCACACGCAGAACTTAACACTTATAAAATGTGTTCACTGATACCGTTATACCGTCCCGGAGCTGGGACTTTCCTTCGTAATGTGACGCAGCACAGCCGTCATTCCTACCCCCTTGGTGCCATGCGCTGCCTCCTCAGCGTTGTTTTAAGCTGTCACGGAGCCTGCGCTGTTCTGCTATCCCTTGGGCATGCCCTATTTGCGCTGCCTGTCTTCTGACATAATTTGGTGTCAGGCTGGCTGCGCCTGTGCGGCCGCGGTGCCCGAGATCCCGCCTCGCAGTGTCTTCTGATTGAGTCACACTGCGGGCCTGGGATCCATGGGCATGCGCAGTGCATATCTTCCCCTCGGGCTCTCGCTCATTTCCCTCCGCCTTCTTTAGACTGTGCGCCGTCAGCTGATCCCTAGCATGCCACGGCCGTGACACCGCACAGTCTGAAGAAGAGGGAAGGAGGGGAGTGAGAGTCGAGGTTATGCACTGTGCATGCCCATGGTTCCAAGGCCCGCAGTGGGATTACGTTAGATGAGACTGCGAGGTGGGATCTGGAGCAGCGTGGACGCACAGGCACTGACAGCCTGACACCAAATTATGTCAGAAGACAGGCAGCGCTAATTGGGCATGGCCAAGGGCTAACAGAACAGCGCAGGCTCCGTGGCAGCTTAAAACAACGCTGAGGAGGCAGCGCACGGCATCAAGGGGATAGGAATGACAGCTGTGCTGTGTCCCATTACGAAGGAAATTCGCACCTCCGGAACGGTTTAACGGTATAAAGGGACACATTTTTAGTGTTTACTTCGGTGTTTGCAAGGAGCATAATTAAAAGAGCAACCTTTTCCTTTTGCATCCTTAGTGCTGCACAACATGGCTCTTTCAGCTACAAACGTCTTGGGGGGGGGGGGTTAAAGGTTTCCTTTCAACTTGCTCCAATCAGGCTTCGGCCTACACTCTGTTCCTCTGCTCCTCCTGCTGTCCCTGGGCTCTAACACCGCCAGTTGGTGCCTGGAAGTGCTGTGTGCACAGTCAACAGTCGCTCCTCTGTTATTGGGGTTCAGTAACGTCAGCTGATCCCCAGCTGTGTGTGCGGCAATACCTCCAATCTGCTCCTCCTGCTGTCCCTGGGCTCTAACACCGCCAGTTGGTGCCTGGAAGTGCTGTGTGCACAGTCAACAGTCGCTCCTCTGTTATTGGGGTTCAGTAACGTCAGCTGATCCCCAGCTGTGTGTGCGGCAATACCTCCAATCTGCTCCTCCTGCTGTCCCTGGGCTCTAACACCGCCAGTTGGTGCCTGGAAGTGCTGTGTGCACAGTCAACAGTCGCTCCTCTGTTATTGGGGTTCAGTAACGTCAGCTGATCCCCAGCTGTGTATCCGGCAACGTGTCATGCGACCGCCACGCTGGCACAACTAAAATGTAAGGGGACCTGTCCCCCCCCCCCCAGGCGTTTGTTACTGAAAGAGCCACCATGTGCAGCACTAATACTGCACAAGGGAAAGGTCGCTCTTGAAATTATGCTCCTTGCAAACGCTGAACTACACACTCATGTAATGTGTCCCCTCACACCGTCCAACCGTCCCGGAGGTGGGACTTTCCTTTGTAATGTGACGCAGCACAGCCGTCATTGCTACCCCCTTGGCACCGTGCGCTGCCTCCTTAGCGTTGTTTGATTCCGTCATGGACCCTGCGCTGTTATGTTATCCCTTGGCCATGCACAGTTTGCGCTGCCCGTCCTCTGACATCATTTGTTGTCGTCCTGGCTGCGCCTGTGCGTCCACGCTGCCCGAAATCACACCTCGCAGTGTCGTCTAATGTGATCCCACAGTGGGCCTGGTATCCATGGCCATGCGCAGTGCATATACTAGCCTCTCACTCCCCTTCTTCACGCTTCTTCAGACTAGGCGGCGTCAGCTGATCCCTAATAGCATGCCACGGCCGTGACGCCGCACAGTCTGAAGAAGCAGGAAGGAGGTGAGTGAGAGGCGATGATATGCACTGCGCATGCCCATGGATCCCTGGCCCGCAGTGGGACTACATTAGATGACACTGCAAGGTTGGATCTCGGGCAGCTTGGACGCACAGGCACTGCCAGCCTGACACCTACATGATGTCAGAAGACGGGCACCGCTAACTGTGCATGGCCAAGGGATAACATTACAGTGCGGGCTCCGTGACAGAACCAAACAACGTTGAGGAGGTGGTGCCCGGCACCAAGGGGGTTGGAATGACGGCTGTGCTGTGTCACATTACAAAGGAAAGTCCCACTTCCGGGATGGTTTGACGGTGTGAGGGGACACATTATATGAGTGTGTACTTCAGCGTTTGCAAGGAGCATAATTTTCGGAGCCACCATTTTCCATGTGCAGTATTACTGCTGTACAAGATGGCTCTTTCAGCAACAAATGCCTGGGGGGGGGGGTTAAAGGTTCCCTTTCAACTTGCTCCACTGCAGGCTTTGGCCTACACTCTGCTCCTCTTTGATTCCCTGGGTTTCAACACTGTCAGTTGCCACCTGGAAGTGTTGTCTACACAGAAAAAAACACTAGGTGATGTGTCAGTGGGGTTCAGCACCGCCAGCTGTTCCCCTGCTGTGTAGTCGGCAACGTGTCCAGCACAAGCCACGCTGGCACAACAGAACAAAAGCTGCCACCAGTGCAGGCTTCGGCCTACACTCTGCTCCTCTCCTCCTCCTGCTGACCCTGGGCTCAAACACCGCTAGTTTTTGCCCGGAAGTGCTAGCTGCACAGAGAAAAACACCAGCCAATGTGTTAGTGGGGTTCAGCAACGCCAGCTGTTCCCCTGCTGTGTAGCCGGCAACGTGACCTGCAAACGCCATGCAGGCACAGGAACTGAAATTAAAAGGGAACCTGGCCCCACCCCCCCAGGTGTTTCTATGTATAACAGCCACCTAGTACAGCAGTACTGCTGCATTTGTACAAGGTGGCTGACTTTTTCTCCTTGCCCACGTGGAACTCAACACGTACAAAATGTGTCTCATTGAGACCATTCCACTGTCCCTGAGGTGTGACTTTCCTTTGTAATGATACGCAGCACCCCCCTTGGTAGCGTTTCCCGTCTTTTGTCATCATGGTTAGCTGGCTGCGCCTGTGCATCCGCCCTGCTAGAAACAACGCCCCTCGTTGTCATATTTATTTTGTCAGCGAGGGTGTGGTTTATGGGCACGAGCAGTGCATATGTTCGCCTGTCTTAACTCATCTCCTTCCGCCTTCTTCAGACTGTGCGGCCTCCTGGCCGTGGTAGGCGATAAGGGATCAGCTGAGGCCGCCCAGTCTGGAGCAGGTGTAAGGACATGTGTAAGCGGCAAACCTATTTACTGCACAAGGCCACGAATCCCAGCCACGCAGTGTGATTTTTTGAAAACACACTGTGGGTCTGGGATTCATGTCCATCGCTAACCGCAACGGCCGACATGAAATGAGGTCAGAAGACAGGAAGCGCTCACAGCGCATGGCCAAGGGATCACAATAGCGCAGACTCCTGTACAGCAAATAACAACGCTCAGGAATCTGCGCCCAGTACCTAGGTGCAAATTTTGACACCTGTGCTGCGTCTCGTTAAAAAGACAAGTCACGCCTCCACAACTGTTTGACAGTATAATGGGCTAAATAGTGTACGTGTTTTAGTCAGCGTGTGCAAGGAGCAAAACAAATAGAGCAACCTTTTACTTGTGCAGCATTAATGCTGCACAAGGTGTGGCTCTTGTACCTTGCAACACCTGAGGGGGGGGTTAAAGGTAACCTTTGAAATTGGTTCAACTAGGCTTCGGCCTACACTCTGCTCCTCTACTCCTCCTGCTGACCCTGGGCTCAAACACCGCTAGTTTTTGCCCGGAAATGCTAGCTGCACAGAGAAAAACACCAGCCAATGTGTTAGTGGGGTTCAGCACCGCCAGCTGTTCCCCTGCTGTGTAGTCGGCAACGTGTCCAGCACAAGCCACGCTGGCACAACAGAACAAAAGCTGCCACCAGTGCAGGCTTCGGCCTACACTTTGCTCCTCTCCTCCTCCTGCTGACCCTGGGCTCAAACAACGCCAGTTTCTGCCCGGACATGCTAGCTGCACAGAGAAAAACACCAGCCAATGTGTTAGTGGGGTTCAGCACCGCCTGCTGTTCCCCCGCTGTGTAGCCGGCATCGTGTCCAGCACAAGCCACGCTGGCACAACCGACCAAAAGCTGCCACCAGTGCAGGCTTCGGCCTACACTTTGCTCCTCTCCTCCTCCTGCTGACCCTGGGCTCAAACAACGCCAGTTTCTGCCCGGACATGCTAGCTGCACAGAGAAAAACACCAGCCAATGTGTTAGTGGGGTTCAGCACCGCCTGCTGTTCCCCCGCTGTGTAGCCGGCATCGTGTCCAGCACAAGCCACGCTGGCACAACCGACCAAAAGCTGCCACCAGTGCAGGCTTCGGCCTACACTTTGCTCCTCTCCTCCTCCTCCTGCTGACCCTGGGCTCTAACACCGCTAGTTTTTGCCCGGACATGCAATCTGCACAGAGAAAAACACCAGTCAATGTGTCAGTGGGGTTCAGCAACGCCAGCTGTTCCCCTGCTGTGTAGCTTGCAACGTGACCTGCAAACGCCACGCAGGCACATGAACTGAAATTGAAGGGAGCCTGCCCCCCACCCACAGGTGTTTCTATGTATATCAGCCACCTTGTACAGCAGTACTGCTGCATTTGTACGAGGTGGCTGACTTTTTCTCCTTGCCCACGTGGAACTCAACACGTACAAAATGTGTCTCATTAGAGACCATTACAATGTCCCTGAGGTGTGACTTTCCTTTGTAATGACACGCAGCACCACCCTTGTTAGCGCTGCCCGTCTTTTGACATCATTGGTTAGCTGGCTGCGCCTGTGCATCTCCCCTGCTCGAAACAACGGCCCTCGGTGTCTTATTTTTTTGGACAGCGAGGGTGTGATTGATGGGCATGTGCAGTGCATATGTTTGCCTGTGTTCACTCATCTCCTTCCGCCTTCTTCAGACTGGGTGTCCTCATGGCCGCGGCAGGCGATAAGGGATCAGATGAGGCCGCCCAGTCTGAAGCAGGTGTAAGGACATGTGTGAGCGGCAAACATATTTAGTGCACCAGGGCACAAATCCCAGCACCGCAGTGTGATTTTTTAAAAACACACTGTGGGTCTGGGATTCATGTCCATCGCTAACCGCAACGGCCGACATGAAATGAGGTCAGAAGACAGGAAGCGCTCACAGCGCATGGCCAAGGGATCACAATAGCGCAGACTCCTGTACAGCAAATAACAACGCTCAGGAATCTGCGCCCAGTACCTAGGTGCAAATTTTGACACCTGTGCTGCGTCTCGTTAAAAAGACAAGTCACGCCTCCACAACTGTTTGACAGTATAATGGGCTAAATAGTGTACGTGTTTAATTCAGCGTGTGCAAGGAGCAAAATTAAATAGAGCAACCTTTGACTTGTGCATCATTAATGCTGTTCAAGGTGTGGCTCTTGTACCTTGCAACACCTGAGGGGGGGGTTAAAGGTAACCTTTGAAATTGGTTCAACTAGGCTTCGGCCTACACTCTGCTCCTCTACTCCTCCTGCTGACCCTGGGCTCAAACACCGCTATTTTTTGCCCGGAAATGCTAGCTGCACAGAGAAAAACACCAGCCAATGTGTTAGTGGGGTTCAGCACCGCCAGCTGTTCCCCTGCTGTGTAGTCGGCAACGTGTCCAGCACAAGCCACGCTGGCACAACAGAACAAAAGCTGCCACCAGTGCAGGCTTCGGCCTACACTTTGCTCCTCTCCTCCTCCTGCTGACCCTGGGCTCAAACAACGCCAGTTTCTGCCCGGACATGCTAGCTGCACAGAGAAAAACACCAGCCAATGTGTTAGTGGGGTTCAGCACCGCCAGCTGTTCCCCCGCTGTGTAGCCGGCATCGTGTCCAGCACAAGCCACGCTGGCACAACCGACCAAAAGCTGCCACCAGTGCAGGCTTCGGCCTACACTTTGCTCCTCTCCTCCTCCTCCTGCTGACCCTGGGCTCTAACACCGCTAGTTTTTGCCCGGACATGCAATCTGCACAGAGAAAAACACCAGTCAATGTGTCAGTGGGGTTCAGCAACGCCAGCTGTTCCCCTGCTGTGTAGCTTGCAACGTGACCTGCAAACGCCACGCAGGCACATGAACTGAAATTGAAGGGAGCCTGCCCCCCTCCCCAGGTGTTTCTATGTATAACAGCCACCTTGTACAGCAGTACTGCTGCATTTGTACAAGGTGGCTGACTTTTTCTCCTTGCACACGTGGAACTCAACAAGTACAAAATGTGTCTCATTACAGACCATTACAATGTCCCTGAGGTGTGACTTTCCTTTTTAATGACACGCAGCACCCCCATTGTTAGCGCTGCCCGTCTCCTGACATCATTGGTTGGCTGGCTGTGCCTGTGCGTCCCCCCTGCCCGACACAACGCCCCCCGTTGTCTCATATATTTTGACTGCGAGGGTGTGATTGATGGGCACGAGCAGTGCATATGTTCCCCTGTATTCACTCCCCTCCTTCCGCCTTCTTCTGACTGTGCGGCCTCATGGCCGCGGCATGCGATAAGGGATCAGCTGAGGCCGCCCAGTCTGAAGCAGGTGTAAGGACATGTGTGAGCGGCGAACATATTTACTGCACAAGGCCACGAATCCCAGCACCGCAGTGTGACTTTAGGAAAAGCCACTGTGGGTCTGGGATTTATGGCCATCGTTAACCGCACCGGCCAACATGAAATGAGGTCATGAGACGGCCTGCACTAACAGGGTATTGCCAAGGGATAACACAAGAGCGCAGTTTCCTGTACTGCAAATAACAACGGTAAGGAATCTGCGCACAGCACCTAGGTGTAAATTTGTACACCTGTGCTGCGTCTCCTTAAAAAGACTAGTAGTCACGCCTCCACTACTGTTTGACAGTATAATGGGCTAAATAGTGTACGTGTTTAATTCAGCGTGTGCAAGGAGCAAAATTAAATAGAGCAACCTTTGACTTGTGCATCAATAATGCTGTTCAAGGTGTGGCTCTTGTACCTTGCAACACCTGAGGGGGGGGTTAAAGGTAACCTTTGAAATTGGTTCAACTAGGCTTTGGCCAACACTCTGCTCCTCTACTCCTCCTGCTGACCCTGGGCTCAAACACCGCTAGTTTTTGCCCGGAAATGCTAGCTGCACAGAGAAAAACACCAGCCAATGTGTTAGTGGGGTTCAGCACCGCCAGCTGTTCCCCTGCTGTGTAGTCGGCAACGTGTCCAGCACAAGCCACGCTGGCACAACAGAACAAAAGCTGCCACCAGTGCAGGCTTCGGCCTACACTTTGCTCCTCTCCTCCTCCTGCTGACCCTGGGCTCAAACAACGCCAGTTTCTGCCCGGACATGCTAGCTGCACAGAGAAAAACACCAGCCAATGTGTTAGTGGGGTTCAGCACCGCCAGCTGTTCCCCTGCTGTGCAGCTTGCAACGTGACCTGCAAACGCCACGCAGGCACATGAACTGAAATTGAAGGGAGCCTGCCCCCCCCCCCAGGTGTTTCTATGTATAACAGCCACCTTGTACAGCAGTACTGCTGCATTTGTACAAGGTGGCTGACTTTTTCTCCTTGCACACGTGGAACTCAACAAGTACAAAATGTGTCTCATTACAGACCATTACAATGTCCCTGAGGTGTGACTTTCCTTTTTAATGACACGCAGCACCCCCATTGTTAGCGCTGCCCGTCTCCTGACATCATTGGTTGGCTGGCTGTGCCTGTGCGTCCCCCCTGCCCGACACAACGCCCCCCGTTGTCTCATATATTTTGACTGCGAGGGTGTGATTGATGGGCACGAGCAGTGCATATGTTCCCCTGTATTCACTCCCCTCCTTCCGCCTTCTTCTGACTGTGCGGCCTCATGGCCGCGGCATGCGATAAGGGATCAGCTGAGGCCGCCCAGTCTGAAGCAGGTGTAAGGACATGTGTGAGCGGCGAACATATTTACTGCACAAGGCCACGAATCCCAGCACCGCAGTGTGACTTTAGGAAAAGCCACTGTGGGTCTGGGATTTATGGCCATCGTTAACCGCACCGGCCAACATGAAATGAGGTCATGAGACGGCCTGCACTAACAGGGTATTGCCAAGGGATAACACAAGAGCGCAGTTTCCTGTACTGCAAATAACAACGGTAAGGAATCTGCGCACAGCACCTAGGTGTAAATTTGTACACCTGTGCTGCGTCTCCTTAAAAAGACTAGTAGTCACGCCTCCACTACTGTTTGACAGTATAATGGGCTAAATAGTGTACGTGTTTAATTCAGCGTGTGCAAGGAGCAAAATTAAATAGAGCAACCTTTGACTTGTGCATCAATAATGCTGTTCAAGGTGTGGCTCTTGTACCTTGCAACACCTGAGGGGGGGGTTAAAGGTAACCTTTGAAATTGGTTCAACTAGGCTTTGGCCAACACTCTGCTCCTCTACTCCTCCTGCTGACCCTGGGCTCAAACACCGCTAGTTTTTGCCCGGAAATGCTAGCTGCACAGAGAAAAACACCAGCCAATGTGTTAGTGGGGTTCAGCACCGCCAGCTGTTCCCCTGCTGTGTAGTCGGCAACGTGTCCAGCACAAGCCACGCTGGCACAACAGAACAAAAGCTGCCACCAGTGCAGGCTTCGGCCTACACTTTGCTCCTCTCCTCCTCCTGCTGACCCTGGGCTCAAACAACGCCAGTTTCTGCCCGGACATGCTAGCTGCACAGAGAAAAACACCAGCCAATGTGTTAGTGGGGTTCAGCACCGCCAGCTGTTCCCCTGCTGTGCAGCTTGCAACGTGACCTGCAAACGCCACGCAGGCACATGAACTGAAATTGAAGGGAGCCTGCCCCCCCCCCCAGGGTGTTTCTATGTATAACAGCCACCTTGTACAGCAGTACTGCTGCATTTGTACAAGGTGGCTGACTTTTTCTCCTTGCACACGTGGAACTCAACAAGTACAAAATGTGTCTCATTACAGACCATTACAATGTCCCTGAGGTGTGACTTTCCTTTTTAATGACACGCAGCACCCCCATTGTTAGCGCTGCCCGTCTCCTGACATCATTGGTTGGCTGGCTGTGCCTGTGCGTCCCCCCTGCCCGACACAACGCCCCCCGTTGTCTCATATATTTTGACTGCGAGGGTGTGATTGATGGGCACGAGCAGTGCATATGTTCCCCTGTATTCACTCCCCTCCTTCCGCCTTCTTCTGACTGTGCGGCCTCATGGCCGCGGCATGCGATAAGGGATCAGCTGAGGCCGCCCAGTCTGAAGCAGGTGTAAGGACATGTGTGAGCGGCGAACATATTTACTGCACAAGGCCACGAATCCCAGCACCGCAGTGTGACTTTAGGAAAAGCCACTGTGGGTCTGGGATTTATGGCCATCGTTAACCGCACCGGCCAACATGAAATGAGGTCATGAGACGGCCTGCACTAACAGGGTATTGCCAAGGGATAACACAAGAGCGCAGTTTCCTGTACTGCAAATAACAACGGTAAGGAATCTGCGCACAGCACCTAGGTGTAAATTTGTACACCTGTGCTGCGTCTCCTTAAAAAGACTAGTAGTCACGCCTCCACTACTGTTTGACAGTATAATGGGCTAAATAGTGTACGTGTTTAATTCAGCGTGTGCAAGGAGCAAAATTAAATAGAGCAACCTTTGACTTGTGCATCAATAATGCTGTTCAAGGTGTGGCTCTTGTACCTTGCAACACCTGAGGGGGGGGTTAAAGGTAACCTTTGAAATTGGTTCAACTAGGCTTTGGCCAACACTCTGCTCCTCTACTCCTCCTGCTGACCCTGGGCTCAAACACCGCTAGTTTTTGCCCGGAAATGCTAGCTGCACAGAGAAAAACACCAGCCAATGTGTTAGTGGGGTTCAGCACCGCCAGCTGTTCCCCTGCTGTGTAGTCGGCAACGTGTCCAGCACAAGCCACGCTGGCACAACAGAACAAAAGCTGCCACCAGTGCAGGCTTCGGCCTACACTTTGCTCCTCTCCTCCTCCTGCTGACCCTGGGCTCAAACAACGCCAGTTTCTGCCCGGACATGCTAGCTGCACAGAGAAAAACACCAGCCAATGTGTTAGTGGGGTTCAGCACCGCCAGCTGTTCCCCTGCTGTGCAGCTTGCAACGTGACCTGCAAACGCCACGCAGGCACATGAACTGAAATTGAAGGGAGCCTGCCCCCCACCCCCAGGTGTTTCTATGTATAACAGCCACCTTGTACAGCAGTACTGCTGCATTTGTACAAGGTGGCTGACGTTTTCTCCTTGCCCACGTGGAACTCAACACGTACAAAATGTGTCTCTTTGAGACCATTCCACTGTCCCTGAGGTGTGACTTTCCTTTCTAATGATACGCAGCACCCCCCTTGGTAGCGCTTCCCGTCTTCTGACATCATTGGTTGGCTACTTGCGCCTGTTCGTCCGCCCTGCCTGAATAAAATGCTCCTCGTTGTCTTAATTATTTTGACTGCGAGGGTGTGATTGATGGGCACGAGCAGTGCATATCTTCGCCTGTCTTAACTCATCTCCTTCCGCCTTCTTCAGACTGTGCAGCCTCATGGCCGCGGCATGCGAGAAGGGATCAGCAGAGGCCGCCCAGTCTGAAGCAGGTGTAAGGACGTGTGTGAGCGGCCAAAATATTTACTGCTCAAGGCCACGAATCCCAGCACCGCAGTGTGGCTTTATGAAAAGACACTGTGGGTCTGGGATTTATGGCCATCGTTAACCGCACCGGCCAACATGAAATGAGGTCATAAGATGGGCAGCGCTAACAGGGCATTGCCAAGGGATAACACAAGAGCGCAGACTCCTGTACAGCAAATAACAACGCTCAGGAAGCTGCGCCAAGCACCAAGGCGTTATTTTGGACACCTGTGCTGCGTCTCATCAAAAAACCAAGTCACGCATCCACTACAGTTTGACTGTAGAATGGGGTAAATTGTGTATGTCTTTCATTCAGCGTGTGCAAGTAGACAAATTAATAGAGCAACCTTTCACTTGTGCAGCATTAATACTGCACAAGGTGTGTCTCTTGTACTTTGTAACACCTGAGGGGGGGGTTAAAGGTTTCCTTTGAAATTGGTTCAACTAGGCTTCGGCCTACACTCTGCTCCTCTCCTCCTCCTCCTGCTTCAACACGGGCTCTAACATCGCAAGTTTTTGCCCGCAAGTGCTAGCTGCACAGATAAAAACACACGCCATTGTGTTAGTGGGGTTCAGCAACGCCAGCTGTTCCCCCAGTGTGTAGCCGGCAAAGTGTCCTGCAAACGCAACGCAGACACAAAGCTGCCTCCAGTGCAGGCTTCGGCCTACACTCATCTCCCCCTGCTTACCCTTTGCTCCAACACCGCTAGTTGGGGCTCTAGGAAGACAATCTTTAATAGGCAAGGCAACGCATCCGGGTTCCAGCACCGCCAGCTGGTTCTCGGCAGTGTTCTTGTCACAGGTACTCCCTCGTGCCAAGCCTGGTTTCAGCACCGTCAGCTGTTTCCGGGTTGTGTCAACTTCACTGAGACGCCTATGCTTGCCCCGTCGTGGGGCGGTCGAGTTAGCCAACTCCAGGGTGCCTCCAGTTTAGGAGCTTCCTATGTGGGCTGCGTGAACTGGTAGTCAAGGCTGGTTCTGTAGTGCCAGTAGGCCCAGCTCCCCCTGTAGGACTGTTGGGGTTCGGTAACTGCGGCTGCCTCGCGGCCTAGCTGTTCTCTCCTCTCCTGTGGGCCTTGGGGTCCACCACCTGGTTCCAGCACCGTCAGCTGGTTCCGGGCCGAGCCTTTGGCTTAGGTGCCTCCTCCTGGGTATCCGAGTTCCGCCAACGCCAGGCGGTCCTTGGTAGTGCTTTTAAGCGCGGGCACCTACAGCTTAGTAACCGGGTTCCAGCACCGTCAGCTGGTCCTCGGTCGTGCCATTGGCTCTTGCACACTGGGGCAACGCATCCGGGTTCCAGCACCGCCAGCTGGTTCTCGGCAGTGTTCTTGTCACAGGTACTCCCTCGTGCCAAGCCTGGTTTCAGCACCGTCAGCTGTTTCCGGGTTGTGTCAACTTCACTGAGACGCCTATGCTTGCCCCGTCGTGGGGCGGTCGAGTTAGCCAACTCCAGGGTGCCTCCAGTTTAGGAGCTTTCTATGTGGGCTGCGTGAACTGGTAGTCAAGGCTGGTTCTGTAGTGCCAGTAGGCCCAGCTCCCCCTGTAGGACTGTTGGGGTTCGGTAACTGCGGCTGCCTCGCGGCCTAGCTGTTCTCTCCTCTCCTGTGGGCCTTGGGGTCCACCACCTGGTTCCAGCACCGTCAGCTGGTTCCGGGCCGAGCCTTTGGCTAAGGTGCCTCCTCCTGGGTATCCGAGTTCCGCCAACGCCAGGCGGTCCTTGGTAGTGCTTTTAAGCGCGGGCACCTACAGCTTAGTAACCGGGTTCCAGCACCGTCAGCTGGTCTTCGGTCGTGCCATTGGCTCTTGCACACTGGGGCAACGCATCCGGGTTCCAGCACCGCCAGCTGGTTCTCGGCAGTGTTCTTGTCACAGGTACTCCCTCGTGCCAAGCCTGGTTTCAGCACCGTCAGCTGTTTCCGGGTTGTGTCAACTTCACTGAGACGCCTATGCTTGCCCCGTCGTGGGGCGGTCGAGTTAGCCAACTCCAGGGTGCCTCCAGTTTAGGAGCTTCCTATGTGGGCTGCGTGAACTGGTAGTCAAGGCTGGTTCTGTAGTGCCAGTAGGCCCAGCTCCCCCTGTAGGACTGTTGGGGTTCGGTAACTGCGGCTGCCTCGCGGCCTAGCTGTTCTCTCCTCTCCTGTGGGCCTTGGGGTCCACCACCTGGTTCCAGCACCGTCAGCTGGTTCCGGGCCGAGCCTTTGGCTTAGGTGCCTCCTCCTGGGTATCCGAGTTCCGCCAACGCCAGGCGGTCCTTGGTAGTGCTTTTAAGCGCGGGCACCTACAGCTTAGTAACCGGGTTCCAGCACCGTCAGCTGGTCCTCGGTCGTGCCATTGGCTCTTGCACACTGGGGCAACGCATCCGGGTTCCAGCACCGCCAGCTGGTTCTCGGCAGTGTTCTTGTCACAGGTACTCCCTCGTGCCAAGCCTGGTTTCAGCACCGTCAGCTGTTTCCGGGTTGTGTCAACTTCACTGAGACGCCTATGCTTGCCCCGTCGTGGGGCGGTCGAGTTAGCCAACTCCAGGGTGCCTCCAGTTTAGGAGCTTTCTATGTGGGCTGCGTGAACTGGTAGTCAAGGCTGGTTCTGTAGTGCCAGTAGGCCCAGCTCCCCCTGTAGGACTGTTGGGGTTCGGTAACTGCGGCTGCCTCGCGGCCTAGCTGTTCTCTCCTCTCCTGTGGGCCTTGGGGTCCACCACCTGGTTCCAGCACCGTCAGCTGGTTCCGGGCCGAGCCTTTGGCTAAGGTGCCTCCTCCTGGGTATCCGAGTTCCGCCAACGCCAGGCGGTCCTTGGTAGTGCTTTTAAGCGCGGGCACCTACAGCTTAGTAACCGGGTTCCAGCACCGTCAGCTGGTCCTCGGTCGTGCCATTGGCTCTTGCACACTGGGGCAACGCATCCGGGTTCCAGCACCGCCAGCTGGTTCTCGGCAGTGTTCTTGTCACAGGTACTCCCTCGTGCCAAGCCTGGTTTCAGCACCGTCAGCTGTTTCCGGGTTGTGTCAACTTCACTGAGACGCCTATGCTTGCCCCGTCGTGGGGCGGTCGAGTTAGCCAACTCCAGGGTGCCTCCAGTTTAGGAGCTTCCTATGTGGGCTGCGTGAACTGGTAGTCAAGGCTGGTTCTGTAGTGCCAGTAGGCCCAGCTCCCCCTGTAGGACTGTTGGGGTTCGGTAACTGCGGCTGCCTCGCGGCCTAGCTGTTCTCTCCTCTCCTGTGGGCCTTGGGGTCCACCACCTGGTTCCAGCACCGTCAGCTGGTTCCGGGCCGAGCCTTTGGCTTAGGTGCCTCCTCCTGGGTATCCGAGTTCCGCCAACGCCAGGCGGTCCTTGGTAGTGCTTTTAAGCGCGGGCACCTACAGCTTAGTAACCGGGTTCCAGCACCGTCAGCTGGTCCTCGGTCGTGCCATTGGCTCTTGCACACTGGGGCAACGCATCCGGGTTCCAGCACCGCCAGCTGGTTCTCGGCAGTGTTCTTGTCACAGGTACTCCCTCGTGCCAAGCCTGGTTTCAGCACCGTCAGCTGTTTCCGGGTTGTGTCAACTTCACTGAGACGCCTATGCTTGCCCCGTCGTGGGGCGGTCGAGTTAGCCAACTCCAGGGTGCCTCCAGTTTAGGAGCTTTCTATGTGGGCTGCGTGAACTGGTAGTCAAGGCTGGTTCTGTAGTGCCAGTAGGCCCAGCTCCCCCTGTAGGACTGTTGGGGTTCGGTAACTGCGGCTGCCTCGCGGCCTAGCTGTTCTCTCCTCTCCTGTGGGCCTTGGGGTCCACCACCTGGTTCCAGCACCGTCAGCTGGTTCCGGGCCGAGCCTTTGGCTAAGGTGCCTCCTCCTGGGTATCCGAGTTCCGCCAACGCCAGGCGGTCCTTGGTAGTGCTTTTAAGCGCGGGCACCTACAGCTTAGTAACCGGGTTCCAGCACCGTCAGCTGGTCCTCGGTCGTGCCATTGGCTCTTGCACACTGGGGCAACGCATCCGGGTTCCAGCACCGCCAGCTGGTTCTCGGCAGTGTTCTTGTCACAGGTACTCCCTCGTGCCAAGCCTGGTTTCAGCACCGTCAGCTGTTTCCGGGTTGTGTCAACTTCACTGAGACGCCTATGCTTGCCCCGTCGTGGGGCGGTCGAGTTAGCCAACTCCAGGGTGCCTCCAGTTTAGGAGCTTCCTATGTGGGCTGCGTGAACTGGTAGTCAAGGCTGGTTCTGTAGTGCCAGTAGGCCCAGCTCCCCCTGTAGGACTGTTGGGGTTCGGTAACTGCGGCTGCCTCGCGGCCTAGCTGTTCTCTCCTCTCCTGTGGGCCTTGGGGTCCACCACCTGGTTCCAGCACCGTCAGCTGGTTCCGGGCCGAGCCTTTGGCTTAGGTGCCTCCTCCTGGGTATCCGAGTTCCGCCAACGCCAGGCAGTCCTTGGTAGTGCTTTTAAGCGCGGGCACCTACAGCTTAGTAACCGGGTTCCAGCACCGTCAGCTGGTCCTCGGTCGTGCCATTGGCTCTTGCACACTGGGGCAACGCATCCGGGTTCCAGCACCGCCAGCTGGTTCTCGGCAGTGTTCTTGTCACAGGTACTCCCTCGTGCCAAGCCTGGTTTCAGCACCGTCAGCTGTTTCCGGGTTGTGTCAACTTCACTGAGACGCCTATGCTTGCCCCGTCGTGGGGCGGTCGAGTTAGCCAACTCCAGGGTGCCTCCAGTTTAGGAGCTTTCTATGTGGGCTGCGTGAACTGGTAGTCAAGGCTGGTTCTGTAGTGCCAGTAGGCCCAGCTCCCCCTGTAGGACTGTTGGGGTTCGGTAACTGCGGCTGCCTCGCGGCCTAGCTGTTCTCTCCTCTCCTGTGGGCCTTGGGGTCCACCACCTGGTTCCAGCACCGTCAGCTGGTTCCGGGCCGAGCCTTTGGCTAAGGTGCCTCCTCCTGGGTATCCGAGTTCCGCCAACGCCAGGCGGTCCTTGGTAGTGCTTTTAAGCGCGGGCACCTACAGCTTAGTAACCGGGTTCCAGCACCGTCAGCTGGTCCTCGGTCGTGCCATTGGCTCTTGCACACTGGGGCAACGCATCCGGGTTCCAGCACCGCCAGCTGGTTCTCGGCAGTGTTCTTGTCACAGGTACTCCCTCGTGCCAAGCCTGGTTTCAGCACCGTCAGCTGTTTCCGGGTTGTGTCAACTTCACTGAGACGCCTATGCTTGCCCCGTCGTGGGGCGGTCGAGTTAGCCAACTCCAGGGTGCCTCCAGTTTAGGAGCTTCCTATGTGGGCTGCGTGAACTGGTAGTCAAGGCTGGTTCTGTAGTGCCAGTAGGCCCAGCTCCCCCTGTAGGACTGTTGGGGTTCGGTAACTGCGGCTGCCTCGCGGCCTAGCTGTTCTCTCCTCTCCTGTGGGCCTTGGGGTCCACCACCTGGTTCCAGCACCGTCAGCTGGTTCTCGGCAGTGTCTTTTGCTCTTGTACCTTCTGCTCCCCATCCTGGTTCCAGTACCGTCAGCTGGTTCCGGGCAGAGCCTTTGGCTTAGGTGCCTCCTTCTGGGTATCCAAGTTCCACCAATGTCAGGTGGTCCTTGGTAGTGCTTTCAGGCACGGGTACCTCCTGCTTAGTAACCGGGTTCCAGTAACGTCAGCTGGTCCTTGGTAGTTCCATTGGCTCTTGGACATTCGGCTACCCATCCGGGTTCCAGTACCGTCAGCTGGTTCTCGGCAGTGTCTTTTGCTCTTGTACCTTCTGCTCCCCATCCTGGTTCCAGTAACGTCATCTGGTTCCGGGCAGAGCCTTTGGCTTAGGTGCCTCCTTCTGGGTATCCGAGTTCCGCCAACGTCAGGCGGTCCTTGGTAGTGCTTTTTAGCACGGGTACCTCCTGCTTAGTAACCGGGTTCCAGTAACGTCAGCTGGTCCTCGGTAGTTCCATAGGCTCTTGAACCTTCGGGTAGCCATCCGAGTTCCAGTTCCATCAGCTGGTTCTTGGCATTTTCTCAGCCTTCTTGTACCTTCTGCTACATTTCCAAGTTGAAGACCCTAACGTCGACAACCCGGAAGACCACCCCGATGACGACGACCCGGAAGACCACCCCGATGACGACGACGACGACGACGGCGGAGACGACGACGGCTGAGACGACGACGGCGGAGATGACGACACTGGAGACGAAGACCCTGGAGACGACAACATGGAAGACCGAGAAGCAGAAGAACAAGAGGCTGCAGAACAAAGAGCAGAAGAACATTAAGCATAAGACTTAATATCAGAGCAAAAGATATTATCTAAATTATATGCAGAAGAAGACTAAGCAGTGTATGGGGGTGAGTCCGTTCCTCCTCGTGGTGCCCCTGGATAAAGCCTGATGCTGCAGGCCAAACTGAACGCGGACAAATGTAACTTTTGTGACTGGCAGAACGGAAGGTGTAATCTTCCAACTTTTATAGATAACAACTACGGGAATGCCTGTCACAAATGAGAATATGATGAAGAAGTAGAATAGGAAGAATAATAACAGTGGAATAAAAAGAATATGTAGAATAGGAAGAATAATAATAGTTGAAGAAAATGAATATGAAGAATGTAATAAAAAAAAAAATAGGTAGAAGATGAAGAAGAAGATGAATAAGGTGAAGAAGTTGATGTCAAGGATGCTGATGATGATGAAGATGAAAGTGTGGGAAAAGAAAAAAAAAAAAAAGAAAAAAAAGAAGGGGAAGGGCGTGGAATAGTGAAACATCAATATCTGACAAAATAAAAAAAATTTACATACTCAATATCTTTTTCAATCCGAACTTCTTTAAAAAAAAAAAAAAACATGCTATTCTATTTGATTGGACTAATCCTCATTGCCTTTAATGTCTCCGCCACCTCCCCCATACATCCTACATTATTCTTAGTTGTTTTCCTTCAGGTAGAATGAACCTACAAGGAAAGAAAGGGTTTATTTTAATTCCGATATTTTGGTCCCATTGACTTGCATTGGGATCGGGTATCGGTATCGGCGATATCCGATATTTTTTGAATATCGGCCGATCCAAACCGATACCGATACTTTCCGATATCGGAAGGTATCGCTCAACACTAATGACAAATAATAAGAATTAAAAAAAAAATAAGAGCATAAGTTAAGGTGATAATATGAGCTGTAAGAATACTTAACGTAAAAAGTGCCAGAACAAGAACAATAAAAAATAATAAGAGTTTGTAGAAAAAATGATATAAAGAAGAAGATATATAATATGATAGCAACGAAACACAATTAAAGAATACAGGACAAAGACCAGGCAAATAGAGACCAGGGACATGGGGACCAGACACATGGGTACTAGGGACATGATGACCAAGGACATGTGGGCCAAGGACATGGGGGCCAGGGACCAGGCACATGTGGACCAGGGACATGATGAAAAGGACATGTGGGCCAGACCAGGCACATGGGGATCAGGGACATGATGAAAAGGATATGGGGGCAAGGGACCAGGCATGTGAGGACCAGGGACATGATGAAAATGACATGGGGCCAGGGGCCTGGCACTTGGGGACCAGGGATATGATGAAAAGGACATGGGGGCTAGGGACCAGGCACATGAGGACCGGGACATGATGAAAAGGACCTGGGAGCCAGGCACCAGGCACATGGGGACCAGGGACATAATGAAAATGACATGTGGGCTAGGGATCAGGCACATGGAGACCAGGGATATGTTGAAAAGGACATGGGGGCCAGGGAGAAGGCACATAGAGACAGAGACATGGGGATCATTGACATGGGGACCAGGGATATGATGACCAAGGATATGGGGGCCAGACCAGGCACATGGGGATCAGGGACATGAAGACCAACCACATGGGAATTGGCGCTCCAAATATAAAGTGGCATTTCTGGGGCAGCTGTGGGCTGATATTTTTAGCCTGGGACGGAGCAAATAAGCATAGAAAAAGGTGTTGAACAAGGAAATTACACCACAAAACTTTTTTTGTTCTTTTTTCAAATATCTTTATTTAGCTCCAAATTCACCTAGAAAACGAATGCAAAAAAATTCACCAAAACCGCATAAAAAACATGCGTTATTTCCATTGCGGTTTTGCTGCCAACAAAGTCCTAGAGATACAGAAACATTGCAAAATGTTAGCAAATACTCAATGTGTGTACATAGCCTAACAGGTATTTGCATATAGCTGTACAGTAGGGTGGGCCCATAGGGTCAACTTCTCCTATGGGTCCCAGACAGTCCAGTCCGATGCTGACTGACGTGATAGATAACTGCCTCCATATCGCAGGTGACGTGGTGGACAATCATAAAGGTTTTGTTTCTTTTGGGGTTGAGGAATTCAGTTTTTAACTTTCACCTCTTCTGTGTCTGCTCCTATCAGAGCTCTACAATAAAACTAAAAGAAACATTTGTGCCACCTGCACTTTGTAGACAAGTTGAACAAATTTTATTAAGATCCTTGCACCTTGCAATTAAAAATCTAGGGCTAATGCTACATGGCATCAACAAGATGTGTGTGATTTGCCACTAAGCTGCAAAAATGAAAAGATTATGTGCGGACCGGATACCAGTGACTTGCGAGTCTCTCGCTATTTACATGGGATAAAAGTGAACCTGTAACCAATAATGTACTGGGATGCAGGACGCAACACGACCTCATTGATAATCATATATGACGTAGCGATGCACCGAGGCTGAGTTCAAGTCACCATGTAGCCCTAGCCTTACTTTTATCTAGGCTCCTGTGATGCACCACTCCATGTATTTGTGGCTAAAAATCATTTTTGCTAATTTGCACCATTTTGCTTTTACAGGCTCTTTGTTTTCTGCTAATTTAACTTAGTTGCGGTCTGCGGCCACAAATCAGCTGAAAGAAGCAAAAGAGTTACAAATGCGCCATCAAGACAGCATCATGAGCTGACTGATGGGATCTCTGTAACCTCATTCTGCAGCCAGCCATAGACTATAGGCTATAGAAAGCAAAACGTGCAAAATTTTAAATGAAACCCAATTCCAAAAATTAGTTTTTAGCAGAAATTACATGCATTTACTTAAGAAAAGAAAAAAGACCCCCCATCCTCTTACCCCCTCGCCCAAGATGGACAACCACCTTTTAAGGAGAAATCAACAAAATTCTCAAATTAGCTGTTGGTGTGATGGAGACAAAAACAAGTTACTGTCACTAACTACAATAAAGAAAAAGTTTTGACAAAGTTGTTCATCGTCGCGCCGTACTTAGGCTACAATAGTGAAATGTTGATAATATGTAATTCTCGGCTGCTGCTATCGCCAGAGGTCTTTTCTCCTTCGGGGTATGCCGGTGACCTGTTCTACTCGCCTCAAGTGAAATTATTCACGCAGAGTTGTCACACATCACCCAACACTCTGTCTAAAAAGAAAATCACAAACTATGTGGGAATCAGCAAAGTTCTGCAGACAACGCTCTGATCTGGGGAAAGTGGCAGAAACTTGTCGTTTAGATTTTATCATCAATCAAAATGTGAAGAAGCAAAAAAAAATATTTCACCTACAAACATCCACCGATCAGCCATAATATTAAAACTAAAAATTTTCGATCTCCCTTGTGCCTCCAAATTAGCCGTGAGTCCGTGACCCATTAAGAAGGAGTCCTCTAGTATTGGGCACCAGTTCTGTAAAGTGCTTCAAGTGGCCTCCGTACATCGGACTTGTTCCTCCAGAACATCCCACAGATGACCGGTAAGCTTGAGGTCTGGGAATTTGGAGACAAGTCGTCACTTAGATCTCCATAAAGTTCAAGGAGTGGGTTGACTCCTCGACCATGTCATTGAGACGAGAACATCAAGGAAACAATGGATTTCTTAAAAGTTGAGACTTTTGGGCGAATGTTAGATGCCATGGCGCTCCATCTAGCCATAAAGTTTGAGACCATCTGATATCATAGATCCATGGTTTATTTGCTTGATTATCAGCCGCTGTGAGATTTTTGTCCTTTTCTTCATGAGCCCATTCTATACAGTAAGTACATGTCCAGCCTATATCGCCAAGGGGCTTAAGGAAACTGAAACCTTTAAGAGTAATATTTTATTGTCTTTTACTTAAATGAACATGTCTGGAGAAGATAAGTTTTACATTTTTGCTTTATTTAAAATTTGCACCGTTGCCTTCTATGGTCTTGTTATATCTATCCCTGGCTGAAGAATGAGTTAATTAATAATATGTCAGTAAGCATGAAAGGAGAGTTTATAACTCCTATCTTCCCTTATGATCGAAGAGTTAAGGTCCATTTTCACGTGGTCATAAATCATCAGAGAGGAGATCAGAAAGGAAGGTAAGTTATAAACTTTCTCATCAGAAACTGTTTACTGACAGATTCTTAGTTAAGTCATTCTGCATCTTGCAATAGAAGAAGCATGTTCCTGGACGGTTTTTCAAAGTCAGTTTTCTCTGAAACGCTGCAGTTTTTCAGAATGGGGGTGGATTTGCACGTTTGTGTGTCGCTTTCTTAGTATGGACCATGATCCCAAACTTCAGGCTCCTAAATCAGTGGTCAGGCTGACTTTACTTGAAAAAATAAAATGCATTTTTATGCTTTAAGTCAGCCAGCAGCTAATCAACTATTGTCCATGGGAGATGTCTCTTGTCAACCCGAAAAGTAAAGTTTGGGGTCCGTACCGAACATCTTGTGTTTGTGCATGGATTCGAACACAGACTTCTCCAGAAAGTCAGTTTAACTAGGGTTGAGCAACTTTTCTTTTTATAGGATCGAGTCGGGTTTCACGAAACCTGACTTTTGAAAAAAGTCAGGTCGAGTGAAATCGGCCGATCCTATAGAAAAGTCGGGGTCGGCCGAAACACGAAACCCAATGCAGTGCATTGGGTTTCTAATGGTTCCCAGGGTCTGAAGGAGAGGATACTCTCCTTCAGGCCCTGGGATCCATATTTAAGTGTAAAATAAAGAATCAAAATAAAAAATATTGATATACTTACCCTCGGACGCGCCCTGGTTCTCACCGGCAGCCTTCCTTCCTAAGAATAAGTGCCTGAAGGACCTTCGATGACGTCGCGGCTTGTGATTGGTTGCGTGACCGCCCATGTGACTGTTCATGCGACCAATCACAAGCCGCGACGTCATCGAAGGCCCTTCAGGTGCTCATTCTTAGGAAGGAAGGCTGCCGGTGAGAACCAGGGCGCGTCCGAGGGTGAGTATATCAATATTTTTTTTATTTTTATTCTTTATTTTACACTTAAATATGAATTCCGATACCGATTCCCGATATCTTAAACATATCGGAACTCGGTATTGGAATTCCGATTCCAGATCAGAAGATCGCCGACCTCATGGCCGACCCCACACAGGGGTCGGGTCAGGTTTCATGAAACCCGACTTTGCCAAAAGTCGGCGACTTCTGAATCTGGCCGACCCGTTTCGCTCAACCCTAAATTTAACTGTTCAGGTTTGGCATTCCGAACATCGAATGTTTCCTGTGCTATCATGTGCATCACAGTGTGAGAAACATTAGAGCCTCTGACCGGCGGTAAGATCATTACTGCTGGTCAGGGAGTTGCAGTTTCCACAGTGTTAGATGACAGCGGCGATAAAACAACATAAAACAACTGACTAAAAAAGAAACCCCACAAATAATACCCCACCTGCCACCGCATCATAGGTGGAGCGGCTGCAGTCCACTATTTTTAGGCTAGAGGGCCAATATCCATGGCCCCCTACCAATCTAAGCATACTAGCCCACAGCTGTTTTCTTCAGCAAGGCTGGTTGTCAAAATTGGGGGGATACTGAGGGTTGCAACACACAGCTGTCAGTTTCGCCTGCGCTGGTTATCAAAAATAAAAGAACCCAGACACCGGCTGATGAATACTCCCATCAGTGGCACCTGCTCTCCCTGTTATCAGAGAAAACAGGCGTAGGCTGATTGGAGTAGTACTCTCTCATCAGCCGATGTGTGTGACTGGAGGTAACCTTTTTACATCAGGTTTACATCTGGTCACAGCTGGGAACTGCAGCTCTCTGATCTGTGGTAAGGATTTTACCACTGGTCAGAGCCTTTATTTGTCTCGCGCTGTCATGCAGATGACAGTGTGGCAAACAATTGATGTTCGGGCCCCCCATTCATCTGAATGTGGTCCAGGTTCGGATACCGTTCTTATACGTGAACCAAACTTTTTTAGATATTCAGCCAACCCACCGGACCCAGACAGCCACGGGTTCACCCATCACTACTCATCACTAGTCACACAACATTTGCTTGGGTTCTTTGGTAGCCTAAAGGGCAACTATGTGAACATACTTGACCTGTGTCTAGTTAGTCTTATAAATCTATAAATTGACTCAAAAGACAAACAGTTTACAGTAATATCCATTTATCAATATATTTCCAGGAATGTTTCTGGACAGCGTCGTCTCGTGTCCCATACTGAGCTTAGTAGTGGAGCAGCAGCTACAATTATCAACTGCATTGTGGATATGCTAGTTAAGAGTAAAATGGAAATTAAATGAAAAATGTCATTAAGAACAATTATCTACATCATTATTTCTCCTCTGTGAGAAGAACTTTTAATACAATGTGGTTAGCAAATAGTAATCACATCCGGGAAAAAGAAATATTCATCAAGAGAGATGACAGAGAACCATTACTGGTCCGGACCATAGACCATGGTGGAAAAGAATAGGAATGATGTCATGGACCCTATCGAATAACAGGAACAGCAAAAGTAAGAAAAGTCAGATAATGAAGGAAGAAAGGTTTGGCTGGGTGATGGATTTCAGGAGTGGAAACCACAGATTTATTTACTGAAAAACCAGTACAAAAATCCAAAGACCTCTTGACACTCAGTAGCATCAAAAACTTTGTTCAAAGCATTTCATGTAGAAATATATCAAATCTACCATAAAGATTACTCAAAAAAGGACCCAAAACATTTGTGATTAGAACGATGGACACAAAAAACATTTTCCCTCAACCATGGTCGCTTGTTTCTATGGGTTGCTTTAGTTGTAGTTGTACCGTGTACCATGTTCACTGATTTGCCACTTTCATTGGTCCCTGGAATTAAGTCACATTATAATGGGAAAATCAAGTGATCAAGTGCTGTAATCGACCATTAACTGGGAGTGGTCATCAGCTTCAGACTGTCAGCAGACAGCATTTAAACAACTGCCAACCTTACAGGGTTTTACCATACAGCAGTGTGAAAAGTATACAAAGAATAGTGTGATTGAAGAAGAAAAATATTCAGCGAAATGGGATCTTGTAAATGCAAGCAACTCACCAACTAAAAGAGTCAAATAACTCAAGTGACAGCAGACAACCAGTTCAAGTGCCATTATTGTTTAAAGGAAACAGAAAGACGACTACAGTGGGTAAAATAATTGAATAACTGAGCAGAAGAAAACATTGCAGGTGATTCAAGACTTCTGTTGTACCATGACGATCAGAATAATAATATAGTGAACCCTAACTGTAAAGTTCGGAATTCGTCCTGGACACCTAGTGTCCTGTACAGAACCCCGAACACAGACTTTTTACCAGAAGTCTCAATTACTGTTCAGATACCCAAAAAAGTGTGTTGAAAGGTTGTAGTGCAGCCAATCAACATGCTATTAAGCTAGGGGCAGTGCCGGAGCCATCACAATCATGTCAAGTATTAGCATGGCTGTTATCGGCTGGAACACCACGTGACCCTGACTATATAAATTCCGAATCGCGAGTGCTGCCGCCATTCTGCTCTGCTTAGTGTAGGGACAGGACACAGCTGGAGTTAGGGACAGTATTAGGATTTGTCTGTGCCCAGTTTGCCCAAAAATATTTTTTTATATTCTGCACCTGAGTCTGTTCGAGTACTGTGCATAACCAATTTTTTACACTCTGCATCCATGTCTGTGTGAGTAGTGTGCCTAGCCAATTTTTATTTCTCTGCAACTGTCTGTGTGAGTAGTGTGCCCAACCAATATTTATTTATCTGCCCTCGATTTTGCAGGCAGTTCAATTCCCCCTGGGGTCAAACTCATCGTCCTCCATAATGTTCTGGGTATACCAAAGGACCAATTCCTGTATCAAATCCAACCTAGTGTCGGTGGCCGAGTATTCAATCTGATGAAGATGGCACAAATTTGGTAGTTTGCTGTTGAGTCTGTATATCCACTCTGGTCCTCTTCTCAAGGCCAAGCTCATGGGGTTTTACATAGTGGCATCAGTGCTGTGTATGCCTCAACTGTGATCTGCTGGGACTGCCTATATGCGTCCCTGGTTGTTTTGCCTTTTGACAGTATCTATGATCACCAGTCCCCTGTAGCTTCCCCGGATCCACCAGGCTGAGTAGTATCCCAACGCTGTCACCAAGTGTGGAGACAAAAGGGTCAGAGGGTGCTCTTGTCTGCTGGCCCAGCTGTCTTTAGAAAGACCACATGGACCACTGGCTCACCAGTAATTAGAACATCTGCAACTTCAGGTATTCCAGGGCCGACTAATCCCACTAGTGTCACATCACTTTTGGTGGGTATCCACAGAGAGAAGGTAACGACAAGCTTAGGAAGCTGACAGTCTATTGAGGTACGTGGCTGTTGTGAATTCTGTGGCCAAGCTCCCTCCTGTGGTCGTGAGTGGTACTTCGGCTGGTTCTGTCTATGAGCTTCCTTTGGTGGATGAGAGTGGTACTGCGGCTTCTGAGTTTCCTTCCTCAGGTGCTGAGGTTAAGTCGTTAGGTGCTGCTCTATTTAACTCCACCTAGTGCTTTGATCCTGGCCTCCAGTCAATGTTCTAGTATTGGTCTTGCTTTCTCCTGGATCGTTCCTGTGGCCTGTCTCTCCTGCATAAGCTAAGTTTTGCTTGTGTTATTTTTGTTTGCTATTTTTTCTGTCCAGCTTGCTATATTGGTTTTCCTTGCTTGCTGGAAGCTCTGGGACGCAGAGGGAGCACCTCCGTACCGTTAGTCGGTGCGGAGGGTCTTTTTGCCCCCTCTGCGTGGTTGTTTGTAGGGTTTTGTGCTGACCGCAAAGCAATCTTTCCTATCTTCGGTCTGTTCAGTAACTTGGGCCTCACTTTGCTAAATCTATTTCATCTCTGCGTTTGTATTTTCATCTCAACTCACAGTCATTATATGTGGGGGGCTGCCTTTTCCTTTGGGGTATTTCTCTGAGGCAAGGTAGGCTTATTTTTCTTTCTTAGGGCTAGCTAGTTTCTCAGGCTGTGCTCGAGGCGCATAGGACTGGTCAGGAGCGCTCCACGGCTACCTTTAGTGTGGTTGGATAGGATTAGGGATTGTGGTCAGCAGAGTTCCCACGTCTCAGAGCTCGTCCTATGTTTTTGGCAATTGTCAGGTCACTTTGTGTGCTCTGAACTTCAAGGTCCATTGTGGTTCTGAATCTCCTGTTCATAACACGTGGCCTGTTGACCTGATTGCCCCAAACTGACTTCTACGAATGTCTCCATGGGGCCAGGTGACTAGATGGTCCCAACCTGACTTCTCCGAACGTCTCCATGAGGCCAGGTGACCGGATGGTCTCAACCTGGCTTCTTAGAACATCTCCATGGGTTCGGTGATGGTCAATGGATGAGATCTGCATTTCTCCAGCTGGGACTGTGGTCCATTAAGTTGATATATTGTTTTCTATGTTATTTTAAGTAATTTCACTATCTACATTTGTTTGCAGTGCAATTGTCTTGCTCTTACCCATATTTTGCTTCATTTTGCAGCCCCCTAGCCCTTACTATTTGATTTTACAGCCATTTTATAACACTGAAGTTCAGGTCGCCACTGACTTCTACAGTTTGGCTGAACCCGATGAACCTGAACATCCACAGGTCCGCTCATCCCTAATTATTAGAACTTGGCACAACATGCATGAATCAATAAACTGTTCCTATCAATTCCAGGTGGAGTAACATTGTGGGAAATGGTTTCTCTCACACAAACTGGATTTTCTGATGGCTGTAAATGGATGACCCCTTCATCTCAGGTTGGTGAAGATACACAATGGTCTGAAGCATGTTTTCCTGGTGTACCCTGACTCCTCGGACACCTGTGAATGGATGACCTCTCCCTTCCAGATTGGGGAGGTGCACAGTGGTGTCAAGCATGTTTTCCTTGAACACCTGACGCTATGATAGCGTAACACTTACCTGGGATAACAGGTAAAGCTAAAAAATTGCAACTGACACTGCCAGTTCCTGTACAGTCTAGAGATTCTGACCCGGCAGTACCTAATGGTTCCTGAGTGAGCTGAGAGAGCCCTAACCACAAACTAGAAGATGGCAATTTGGACCTATGATGCTTGAAAGACTGTCGAGTGCTTCACGTTCCTCCTAAAGAACCAAAGGTTAGGGCAGAGTGTGAATTTCTATGTGTACTGAATGTGTGCTGAAAAGGAACAATGCCAGAGTGAGCAAAAGAAAACATGAAATACAAAATAAAGTATAAAGTACGTACTGTTAGATAATATGCAGCCTACTTCCTAAAAAGAAACAGAAGATACGTGCAGAGCACAGAACAGAAACGGCAGAGGTAAACCCTAGCGGGAATTTCACTGACTAGTTTTAAGCTACAGCAGAATGGTTAAGCATCCAAAAGATACTAACACCAGCAGGAAATGCCAGCAGGGTGAAAGAATATAAAGCCGCACATGAAAGGTGAGCGGGCAGACAAATGAAAACACCTGTGTTATGCTAAACAGACTACAGCCAGAATAACAGAACCTAAACAACCAGAGAATAGGTGTGTCTGCTGTGACTCCGCAGACAGAAAAGCAGACCGCAAAACACAGGCGCAAGGGTTCAAACCCAGGAACGTGAAACCTGACTCTCCAGATACATGTGAATGGTTGACCCCTTCCTTTCAGATTGGTGGAGGTGCATAATGTTTTCAGGCATGTTTTCCTGGCACACCATGGCTCCTCCAGTGCCTTGGAATAGATGACCCCTTCCTTTCAGAATGGTGGAGGTGCCCAATGGCATTAAGCATTAACCCTCAACTGCTGAGGTGGGGTTTGCCACACCCCAGGGAATTTTTGTTCGGCTGCCATTCATGAAAAATGCTGGTATGAGGATACTTGTCTCACTAGCTTCCATCCATTTCCTTGTCAACAGGATGTCGTCAAGGCCTCTCTCTTCTGGCCACGCATAACAGAGCTTGCTGTCGCTAAGAGTTGTCATGGCTTTAACCCCACATCAGCACTCATGTAATTCTTTTTTACACATTTTCAAATTTTGAAAACTTCTTTAATTTTATCAAAGTATTACATTTTCCGATACTTGAGGGTGTCAAAAATTTGTTATACTCATGTGTAATCAATCGCCAATAAGAAAATGATTAAAACAAACATGATCTTTGCATTTTCTGTAAAAATAAGAGATTTCTAAACACTGGGGTATAGAAAACCCGACATCCCCAGTTGCGTGACAAAAACCCCACCTCACCAGTTGAGGGTTAAGCATGTTTTCGTGACACCCCCTGACTCCTCTGTTACCTGGGGATGGGTGATTGGACAGAGAAGATTTCCAAAACATTTAAGCCAACCAGGTTTATCCCTTCATGGGAGCTTTTTACCCTATCGTGGAGGACAATGCACAAAGTCACAAGGGTCTTATAGTCATGGACTATTTCCAGAAACATGACAGTTCCATCAGAAATCCTTCATAGTTCTCAAATCTTAATCCTCTGGGACAAGGTACAATAGGCTTTCAGAGTATGTCAGCCTATCTTATTTGCATCAACTGCTAAATCCTATCCTGTCCACTTGGGCCAACATTTCTGTAGAATTTTTTTCAACACCTGTTGTAATTTATGCCATGATTTCCTGCAGTTTTAAAAGACAATGGAGGTCTAATGTCCTAGTAGTGTCCACACTTAAGTACTGTAGCTAATAAGGATATGTTATATCGTAGATTTTTATTTTGCCGGGGGTTGTTATTAAACTTTTTAAGTACTGTAACACTGAAAGGCAATTTGTTAGGTCAAATAGGCAGATACTTACAGCATACCTAAAGGATTTTTGAGTCCTTGGCTGACATTGTAACTTATAGACACTCTTGATCATGATGGAGATGTGCTGCTGGGCTGACAAAGAGATCCCTCCCCTCTATCAAACTCTGTTGATTCCAGAACGACTATAGACCATCTGGAGGTCAAAAAGAAGGGCTTGGAGGTTTATCTGAACCCTGTCCTTATGGCAGCCATCAATCACAGCTAGGCTACGACTTTTGATCCTGTTGCTGATTTTTGATGTAACTGTAGATCATGAAGCCACTAGACAAGACAAACTGTAATGTGCAATTATATATCACAGTGCACCAGGGGTTAATGAGGTTCACCTCTGAATCGAGGAGGGTGAACCAGTTAGTATAATCTTTGGCTCGGACATAAAGCATGAGATAGTCTCATAGGCGTCACTTATAGTGTTAGACATCAGACCTTCAACTGACCTCAATAGACATTATGCGGAGAACACATTAGGGGCTGAATATTAATGAAAACACAATACATTCAATTATAAACCTGTCTCCAGAGTCTAAAAATCCAATGTGTTTCCTCTAAACACCAACATCCATTTCACACAATCCAATTGAAAGTAGATGCCTTCTACAATATTTAAGGCCGAGCTGTAAACCAATCCTCCATACAGGCCCCGAAGCAGGAAGGTTCTGGGAGGTGAAGCCACGTTGGTTTTACATGCAAACAAGAATCCATTTAATGGAAAATTGATCATTTTCTTGAGTAATGCTCATATAGATTCTCTGAGAAAGTGAAAAAAAAAATGGCTCAGGAATGAAATGGTTAATAATGGATCTTATGTTACCCATAATTGTCATATTGAATGAGCGTCCTAAAAAGGATTGATGATCGCGATGATTGTGTTATGTTGGCTTATAGTGTGCGTGTATGTTACTCTAGAAGCACTTTGTGAAGCTGCTATGGAGCCCCTAGAGAGGAGGGTGCAGGCCACAAGGGCTGCATGCCTGAAAGTGGTTGCCAGGTTTAGAAAATTCATTATCTGAGTTAATAGAAGGGAGTGATCTGTTCAAGATTGTAGGATTCTGATCTTTTGGTTAAGATTAGAGTAGAGATCTATTGCAAAAAACATGTCTTGCTCTGACCGACCCACCCTAAAGGCATCATACAGATAATGTATACATATTAATGAAGTCTAATGGGTAATATTTCACCTAATGGAGAGTGACATGCCTAACGTGCCAGAGTAAGGAGACTTATAGGCCAAACAATGCTCCTCTGGGAAATTAAATAGGCAAATTGATGTTTCAGAGAAGAAAAGGACAGAAGCTCAGATGTCCTCTTGGTCCCAAAATGTCCACCCACCCTGGACAAGTGAGCCCAAGAGAGAACCTCCGGTCGCAATTTAGATGGTACAAATGTCTTGCCCGGGGGCACAGACTCTAGTGAAACCGGGGCCACGATCCTCAGGTTCTCAGAAGGGACAATAAGCCGAGGCTCCTCCTCCTCTATTGAAGACACCATGGAGCGAGAGAGAGCATCTGCATGGATGTTCTTCTCCCCAGAAAGATAATGGAGAGTAAAGTGGAACCGGAAGAAGAACAGGGACCATCTAGCCTGGCAAGAGTTTAGCCGCTGGGCAGTCTGCAAATAAACCAAATTTTTGTGGTCAGTAAACACTTGGAAGGGAAAACGAGCCCCCTCCAGGAGGTATCTCCATTCCAAGAAGGCCAATTTCATAGCTAGCAACTCCCTGTCCCCGATGGAGTAATTCTTCTTCGCGGGTGTAAAGCTTTTGGAGAAAAAGGAGAAAGGATGCTTCCGACCTTGAGTATCGTTTTGGAAGAGGAATGCTCCTGCACAGACAGATGAGGCATCCACCTTCATTATAAATGGCTTATCTACATTGGGGCAATGTAGAATGGGATCGCTAGCAAAAAGGGACTTAATAGAGAGGAAGGCCTTGAAGACCTCCTCTGACAACAATTTGGGATTTGCTCCTTCACCGCTTTGAGAGAATAGGGTTCCTGCCAGTCCATAACAGCCTGTAGCTTGGCAGGATCCATAGCCAATCCTTGGGCCGAGATGATATAGCCCAAGAAAGGCAAAGACTCCTGCTCAAACACACACTTCTCTGTTATGAACAGGTAATTCAGAACCACAATGGACATTGAAGTTCAGAGCACACAAAGTGACCTGACAATTACCAAAAAACATAGGACGAGCTCTGAGACGTGGGAACTCTGCTGACCGCAATCCCTAATCCTATCCAACCACACTAGAGGTAGCTGTGGAGTGCTCCTGACCAGACCTATGCGCCTCGAGCACAGCCTGAGAAACTAGATAGCCCTGAAGATAGAAAAATAAGCCTATCTTGCCTCAGAGAGATACCCCAAAGGAAAAGGCAGCCCCCCACATATAATGACTGTGAGTAGAGATGAAAATACAAACGCAGAGATGAAATAGATTTAGCAAAGTGAGGCCCGACTTACTGAACAGACCGAGGATAGGAAAGATTGCTTTGCGGTCCACACAAAACCCTACAAACAACCACGCAGAGGGGGCAAAAAGACCCTCCGCACCGACTAACGGTACGGAGGTGCTCCCTCTGCGTCCCAGAGCTTCCAGCAAGCAAGAAAAACCAATAATGCAAGCTAGACAGAAAAAATAGCAAACAAAAAAAACACAAGCAAAACTTAGCTTATGCAGAGCAGACAGGCCACAGGAACGATCCAGGAGGAAGCAAGACCAATACTAGAACATTGACTGGAGGCCAGGAGCAAAGCACTAGGTGGAGTTAAATAGAGCAGCACCTAACGACTTCACCACATCACCTGAGGAAGGAAACTCAGAAGCCGCAGTACCACTCACATCCACCAACGGAAGCTCATAGACAGAATCAGCCGAAGTACCACTTGTGACCACAGGAGGGAGCTCTGCCACAGAATTCACAACACTTCTCCAACTTGGCATAGAGGGAGTTTGCCCATAGGAGGTCGAAGACTTTGCAAACATCTCTACGGTGGGAGTCTATATCTGGAGAGTAGATGAGAATATCATCCAGATAGACTACAACCAAGGTGGAGAGCATATCCCAGAAGATATCGTTCACAAAGTCTTGGAAAACGGCTGGGGCATTACAGAGCCCGAAGGGCATCACCAGATGTTCATAATGCCCATCCCTGGTGTTAAAAGCCGTCTTCCATTTGTCCCCCTCACGGATGCGAATCAGGTTGTAAGCACCCCACAAATCTAGTTTAGTAAATACCCTTACTCCCCGAAGCCTATCAAAGAACTCAAATATCAGGGGCAGTGGGTACTTGTTCTTAACAGTGATGGCGTTAAGACCCCTGTAATCAATGCATGGATGTAATTCTCCGTTCTTATGTGTGAGGCAGTGTCGACTGTTATGAAAGGTAATTCAGTACCACAATGGGCATAGAGGTTAGCGCACATACAGTGACCTGGCAATAACCCAAAAAACAAGAACGAGCTCTGAGACGTGGGAACTCTGTTGACCGCAATCCCTAATCCTCTCAAACCACACTAAAGGCAGCCGTGGATTGCGCCTAACGCTCCCTATGCAACTCGGCACGGCCTGAGAAACTAGCTAGCCTGAAGATAGAAAATAAGCCTACCTTGCCTCAGAGAAATACCCCAAAGGAAAAAGCAGCCCCCACATATAATGACTGTGAGTAAAGATGAAAAGACAAACGTAGAGATGAAATAGATTTAGCAAAGAGAGGCCCAACTTTCTGAACAGAGCGAGGATAGGAAAGGTAACTTTGCGGTCAACACAAAAACCTACAAAAACCACGCAAAGGGGGCAAAAAGACCCTCCGTACCGAACTAACGGCACGGAGGTACACCCTCTGCATCCCAGAGCTTCCAGCAAGCAGTAAAAAACAAATTGACAAGCTGGACAGAAAAAAACAGCAAACAAATAGCAAAGAGGAACTTAGCTATGCAGAGCAGCAGGCCACAGGAACGATCCAGGAGGAAACAGGTCCAATACTAGAACATTGACTGGAGGCCAGGATCAAAGCACTAGGTGGAGTTAAATAGAGCAGCACCTAATGACTTCACCACATCACCTGAGGAAGGAAACTCAGAAGCCGCAGTACCACTTTCCTCCACCAACGGAAGCTCACAGAGAGAACCAGCCGAAGTACCACTTGTGACCACAGGAGGGAGCTCTGCCACAGAATTCACAACAGTCGACCCATTCACCACTCGTACAGTCACTGGTTTGGCGAGCACCACCTGGGGTATTGCGCGTCATTGGGCAAAAGCAGATGACATAAAATTGCCCTCCGCCCTGGAATCCACGCAAAGCTCTACCGAATGAGTGGATGAGCCTATGGTAATTGTCCCCTTAAAGGACAGTTTGGAGGAAAACATCGTCGTGTCTAGTGTACCTCCTCCTACAACCACTAGACACTGACGTTTTCCCGACCGCTGGGAAAATCTGGAGGCAAAATGTCCTGACTGCCGACAGACATGACAGACCTTGAGTGCACAAGCGGTCCGGGACTTAGATCTCACTTGTGACACCTCCATGGCCTCATGTGACTCGAGCGCCTGGACCGGAGATTACAAAGGTTTGGCGAAGGTGGGAGCCAGCCGAAACCTCTGCCTACACTGGGCTCGCTCCAACCTTCGTTCATTAAAACGAAGATCTATGCGAGTAGATACAGCTATTAGCTCCTCCAGTGTGGCGGGAATCTCCCTAGTGGCCAAAGCGTCCTTCACATGGTCAGCCAGCTCCTTCCAAAATACCGGGATGAGGGCTTTATCCGACCACTCCAGCTCAGATGCTAAAGTCCGGAAGTGGACGGCAAAATGGCTGACCATGGACGAGCCCTGAGTCAATGCCAACAGTTGGAGCGCGATATCATGGGTGACTCGAGGTCCTAAAAAGACCTGTTTCAGAGTGCTCAAGAACAGCAAACCACTCTGCATCACATGATCGCCACGCTCCCACAGCGGCGCAGCCCACTCCAACGCCCTGTCCGACAGGAGAGATATAATGAATCTTTGCCTGCTCTGTGAGAAAACGTGCAGCCAGGAGCTCGAGGTGTATTGCGCAATGGCTCACGAAACCCCTACAAGATTTACTATCACTAGAGTTTTTATCTGGAAGCGGGAGGTGAGATAAGGTCGGAACAGGGGTGGCAGTGGACAAACTTGCTGCAGCCACACTAGCAGCCTGAACAGCTATGGCGGTAACATCCACAGCTGAGGTTGTGTGCTCGAGAGCCGCCAATCTGCCCTCCAGCTGCTGGATGTACCGCAGCAGTTGATGTTCGTCCGCCATTACTAGCCAGACCCTGGCGCTAGTGTAATGTTAGGGCTAGCGGAACGCACCAACTAATAGAGAGATTGAACCGAGGTGCGTTCGCAGCCTGGGGTCCACCGTGCAGAGATACCCTTGGGAGACCACAGCGGACATAGTTCAAGATTCCCCCTGTGCAGCGGCAGGAACTCGACACCTTACAGTTGCCTCATGTATCTTGTACGGTTTTGCAACCTTTCGCTTTCATCTGACCATAATGTTGCATTATTTTGGACATCTCTTCTATCTTCTAACAATTCAGAATATTATCAAACCTGCCATGTAAACTACTGTACCTTTCTTTGATCAGTTCCTCTACTCAAGAGACTTCCACTGTTGCTACTCTACCATCCTTCTCAGTTCCACAAGGAAACTCTACCAGGCCCAGCGTGAGAGCAGCAACCCATGAGATCTCTGTAGTGTATACCAATTTTTCTTTGCTGCAAAAATGTAGTCACATCTTGTCTTCTTGTCTCAGCACATGTTGGTCCAAGGTCTTAACACTCATCTCCAAAAATTCTCCATTTTATTTATTCTAAGCTTTTACAGCACTTTAAGTTGACAATGCAGCTAGATAATTCTTTCCAAAATAATGTCCACCTTTGGATCTATTGGTTTCCTACTAGAGAAGCGAAGCATATAACTTCTAGAGTTCTCATGGTGGGAGCAGGCCCAGCACCGAACTATTTCCAAACTTGTTATTAGCTTTTTATTAGCAAAGTAATAGATTTCCCTAGCCAACTCTATACAGACATAGATTTATACAATTCTTTATTGAGTTCACTTAGTGCCCCTTAGTCACGGTTACACCAAGCCAGAAAGAACAGATCAATTCAATCCGATCAGTTGTAAATCAGACCTCAATGTGGAGAGAGGCCCATTTTGGTTCTATTCGTCCTGAAGAACAATTTGTGTCAATTTGCAAACCCAGATATCTGTAACTAATCTATCCTGCAACCAGCACTTTGTGTTTCATTGTCCTCTCACTGCCCCTGGCTCCATCTATTCCACTGTACATTGGATTACATCGACAATCCATCATGCTTCAATGAGATCACTCAGCCAAGCTATATATCTATGCACAAGTGGTGTGATGCCACTCGAGTATTCTGGCCACCTTACCACCACTATGCATTTAACCCCTGTACCTGTATGAACCATAGGCCCTGTTCAAAGTCTTGGGTAGACAAAAATGTTCGCTATCCTTTCTATTTCTCTCCATATGCTGACTTACCAATAAAGCTTTAAATTGCGTAAGTGAGCGTCATAATATGCTCTATTGTTTGGAGGGACATTCTATATTAGGGAGCACCACTGGCTTTTAGCTATGAGTGCCGACCAAAAATGTTGATTGACTTGCCACTATAATGGACTGCTAGACCACTGACCAGTTCTACCTGGATGCTATCACATACTTAGCTTTGCTACACTGCTAGCCACTTCTACCTGGACTCTGTCACAAACCAAGCACTGTTTCATCACTGGGTAACTTTGCTATGCCACTGGTCAGTTCTGCCTGGACATGGAAACAAACACAGCTCTGCTGTATAACTTTTTTCCACTTCTGGCAAAATCTGCCTGGACTCTGTGTCAAACCTAGCTCTGCAATATCACTAGGTAGCCTTGCCTAACAACAGCGCCAGCATTGCCTGGATCTCTGTGATAGACTCAACTCTGCTCAGTTGACTCTTCTAAATTTCTTAAATAGTTTTGCATCAAAAGTTCCAGTGTCACTCAGCTAATCTTCTCCTGTTCCTTCTTGATGAATCAACTTTGCCACGTCACTGTCCAACACCGGTTGCCTTAACTTCCATTCTGCTTTATCAGTTCCCATGTGTTACAGAACCCCCAGCACCAAGAATATGTTATGCTATATATATATTCTGTATAATAGTTTCCATGTGAAATGCATCAGTCCACAGGCTGCGCCCCTGGACAAGATATTCTCTTTCTGACCTCCCCCACCTTTGTAATTCCCACAGTAAATACCAGCAGGCTCCGTCCCCCTGCGGCTATTGTAATGTATGTCTGGCCTGTTTTCTCTATTGGCCTGCCCTGTGTATCTGTGTTATATATTATCTCCGGGTCTGGATGGCATACACCCACGAGTACTAAGAGAACTAAGTAATGTAATAGATAAACCATTATTTCTTCTTTTTAGGGACTCTATAGCGACGAGGTCTGTTCCGCAGGACTGGCGCATAGCAAATGTGGTGCCAATATTCAAAAAGGGCTCTAAAAGTGAACCTGGAAATTATAGGCCAGTAAGTCTAACCTCTATTGTTGGTAAAATATTTGAAGAGTTTCTGAGGGATGTTATTCTGGATTATCTCAATGAGAATAACTGTTTAACTCCATATCAGCATGGGTTTATGAGAAATCGCTCCTGTCAAACCAATCTAATCAGTTTTTATGAAGAGGTAAGCTATAGGCTGGACCACGGTGAGTCATTGGACGTGGTATATCTCGATTTTTCCAAAGCGTTTGATACCGTGCCGCACAAGAGGTTGGTACACAAAATGAGAATGCTTGGCCTGGGGGAAAATGTGTGTAAATGGGTTAGTAACTGGCTAAGTGATAGAAAGCAGAGGGTGGTTATAAATGGTATAGTCTCTAACTGGGTCGCTGTGACCAGTGGGGTACCGCAGGGGTCAGTATTGGGACCTGTTCTCTTCAACATATTCATCAATGATCTGGTAGAAGGTTTACACAGTAACATAGTAACATAGTAACATAGTTAGTAAGGCCGAAAAAAGACATTTGTCCATCCAGTTCAGCCTATATTCCATCATAATAAATCCCCAGATCTACGTCCTTCTACAGAACCTAATAATTGTATGATACAATATTGTTCTGCTCCAGGAAGACATCCAGGCCTCTCTTGAACCCCTTGACTGAGTTCGCCATCACCACCTCCTCAGGCAAGCAATTCCAGATTCTCACTGCCCTAACAGTAAAGAATCCTCTTCTATGTTGGTGGAAAAACCTTCTCTCCTCCAGACGCAAAGAATGCCCCCCTGTGCCCGTCACCTTCCTTGGTATAAACAGATCCTCAGCGAGATATTTGTATTGTCCCCTTATACACTTATACATGGTTATTAGATCGCCCCTCAGTCGTCTTTTTTCTAGACTAAATAATCCTAATTTCGCTAATCTATCTGGGTATTGTAGTTCTCCCATCCCCTTTATTTATTAAATTTTGTTGCCCTCCTTTGTACTCTCTCTAGTTCCATTATATCCTTCCTGAGCACCGGGGCCCAAAACTGGACACAGTACTCCATGTGCGGTCTAACTAGGGATTTGTACAGAGGCAGTATAATGCTCTCATCATGTGTATCCAGACCTCTTTTAATGCACCCCATGATCCTGTTTGCCTTGGCAGCTGCTGCCTGGCACTGGCTGCTCCAGGTAAGTTTATCATTAACTAGGATCCCCAAGTCCTTCTCCCTGTCAGATTTACCCAGTGGTTTCCCGTTCAGTGTGTAATGGTGATATTGATTCCTTCTTCCCATGTGTATAACCTTACATTTATCATTGTTAAACCTCATCTGCCACCTTTCAGACCAAGTTTCCAACTTATCCAGATCCAACTGTAGCAGAATACTTTCTTCTCTTGTATTAACTGCTTTACATAGTTTTGTATCATCTGCAAATATCGATATCGATATCGGAGGCCCAGGTAAGACATCCCAGCTCTACATGTATTCCCATAGCCAGACACATTTCTTGGGCCACCCCAGATGAATTTAAGAGGAAGATACTTGAGGATCCTTCATTGGAGGGATATCGGGGGAAGGCACAGGAGGGGAGAGGGGTACTGGAAGGGGAACAGTTTATATGGAAGCAGGGACTCCTCTACCGGATCACAGAGCAGCACCACACAGGGACGAGCCCCACTATAAAACGACAGCTGGTAGTTCCCAAGAAGTATAGGCAGGAGTTACTGCGAATCTCTCATGACATACCCTTGGCCGGGCACTTCGGCGTCAGTCGCACCAGGCATCGTCTGACACAAAACTTCTTTTGGCCGGGGGTAACCTATTCGTCAATACTGCCAGACCTGTGACAGTTGCCAGCGCATTGGCAAGAGGGGAGATCGATGCAAGGCCAAATTACGCCCCCTCCCCATTGTGGAGGAACCATTTAGCCGAGTAGCGGTCGATCTGATAGGGCCATTAGCCAAACCCAGTCCGTCATGGAAAAGGTATATATTGACAGTGGTAGATTATGCCACACGGTATCCAGAGGCGGTTGTGTTACCTAACATACTGGCAGAGACGGAGGTGACTGCCCTGCTCCAGGTTTTCTCACGGGTTGGATTTCCCCGGGAGATTATCTCAGACCAGGGTACCCAGTTTACAGCAGAGGTGACCAACCAACTGTGAAAGCTGTGCGGCGTAAAGTCCATTAGAAGCGCTCCGTACCACCCGCAAACCAATGGGTTGTGTGAACGCTTTAACAGGACGTTAAAACAACTCATTGGGACTTTTACCAGGACCTACAGAGACTGGGAGAAATTCTTGCCTCACCTCCTGTTTGCCTATCGAGAGGTGCCCCAAGAATCCACGGGGTTCTCCCCATTCAAACTGGTATACGGGAGACGGGTAAGGGGACCCCTAGACTTAGTGTCAGAACATTGGGAAGGGGAGGGCATCATAGAAGGGGTTCCTATTATACCCTATGTGCTGGAATTCCAGGACCGCCTACAGGAGCTGACCCAGGCTGTACGTGGAAACATGCAGGTGGCCCAGCGGCGCCAGCGCGTATGGTACGATCAGAGGGCCAGAGAGCGTACCTTGGAAATAGGGCAGAAGGTCCTGGTGTTAGAGCCCACTAGGCAGAACAAGTTCCAAGCTGCTTGGCAGGGGCCCTACCAGGTAGTGGGGAAAATAGCCGACACCACCTATAATGTCGCCGATTGTGACGACCCCAGGGTGATATGCATGTTCCACGTGAATATGCTGAAGGCCTATCGGGAGCGCCCTGAAGAGGTAGTGGCCATCTGTGCACCTGAAGCAGAGGATTTAGCCGGACTTCCCTTGCCTGATGTCTTAGGGGAGAGGACTCAGTCTAAAACATGGGACCAGGTACACTGGAGTGAAGACTTAGGTCCCCGGGAGAGACAGCAGGCGGAGGAGTTGTTGAGGCAGCGACAGAGGATGTTTTCTGGGAAACCCGGGTACATTCACCTGGCACAACACAGACCCAGGATCAGACACCCCTGCGACAACCCCCCTTCCGCGTCCCTGAGTCTGTACGAGAAGGGATGCGACGAGAGATACAAGAGATGTTGCGTTTAGGGGTCATTGAAGAGTCAGATAGTCCCTGGGCATCCCCTGTAGTGTTAGTGCCCCCCATGCCACGTGTGGATGAGTTGTTAGACCGGCTGGCGGGGGCAAAGTATTTGACCACCATCGATCTATGCAAAGGCTACTGGCAGATTTCCCTTAGTCCTGATTAGTGTTGAGCATTCCGATACCGCAAGTATCGGGTATCGGCCGATATTTGCGGTATCGGAATTCCGATACCGAATTCCGATACTTCCCGCGTATCGGATACCGGAATCGGAAGTTCCCAGAATTCAAACTGAACGCAGAAGCCAATGAGGAATGATTGGAAGTGTGGGCACATCCTGTTTAGCATGGTGGGCATGTAAGTACTGGCAAGGCTGTGATTGGCTACTGAAATGATGTCACTCTGCACTATAAAAAACGCTGCCGCCATTTTGCGCTCACTCTGCTGTTATTTCAGTTAGGGACAGGATGCTGTGTTCTAACTGAGGGCCAGTTGAGCTTGCTAATTGCTTTATTTTCCTTTCCAAAGGCTAATTTAGCAAAACGCTGTGTGCTCTTCACTGTTCACCTTGCTCTTGCCTTGCAGCGCTGTTTTAACAGCGTTCTGCAAGGTCTCTGTGTGTGTGTGTGTGTGTGTGCAGCTCACTCTGTAGTCTGTGTGCAGCCATATACCCGGTTGTATTCAGCTCAGGGGGGGTTCACACTGCCTCACACAGTTGTCCTTTTTTGCTCTTAGTGCAGCCTGCTGCACATTTTTTCTCAAATTTCCTATTAGTGTTTTTCCACCCGTCTCCAGCTAAATTGTGGAAAAACACTACATAGGATAACCTAGAGGGGGGTTTTTGGGCCTTGCAGCGCCGTTTACGGCTGTCTGCACGGTCTCCGTGTGAGCCCAGCTCGCCCTGTAGTCTGTGTGCAGCCATAGCCGGTTGGATTCAGCCAGGGGTGGATTAAGGGTAGCCAGGGCCCCGGGCTGTTCAGACACTGTGGGCCCCCCGGGTCATGTGACGGGGGTCATGTGACGGGGGTCATGTGACGGGTGACGGGGGTCATGTGACGGGGGTCATGTGCCATACCCGAGCCAGATTATTCCAGAAAAATGGCCGGGCCCTACTCTACTGTAACCTATTAAATATTTGTTAAAATCTGCAATACAATTTAGGTATATTTTGACCAATAATACTACATACAAGGGACAAATACCACAACACCATTTCCAGACCACATATTACCACCACATAGTGACTGAATACTACAATACTGATCAGTAATAAAAAAGAAAACAAAAAACAAACAAACACAATACTATAACACTATAAGTGCCAGTATTCACAGGAGATCTGTACTTAGTATGCAGTGTCTGTGTAGAGGTAATACAGAGATCACTGGTGAGATTATACACAGGAGCTCTGTATATAGTATACAGTGTATAGTGTCAGTGTATAGGTAACACTGACTCACCAGTGACATCTCTAGGTGAAGTCCTTCATCTTTCATCCAGCAAAGACCGCCATCATTTTTTCTAGCCAGGACTCGTTTCTGCAGGAAATAACACAGTTATCTCGAGCTCCGCTTGCAGAACACATTACTTAATTTTTCACAACTTCTACATTACAACACGAAGAAAAAAAGGCGACAGTGTCACTCTGCACAGTAACAGGACCGCCCCTCCATTTAAAACAGTATACTCAAAAAAATAAAATAAATACATCACTGCAGTAATAATATCCCTTAATTAGCCCCTATGGTAATAATTTTCCCCACCCTGGCCCCGTGTGTCTCATTCCTGGCTCCAGCCATATGTTCTCCCATCCTGCACTCATGACTATCCATTCTACACCATATGATCTCCCCATCCTGCCCCATCTGTCTCCATCGTATCCATCCTGCCCCATGATCCAATCCTGCCCCGTGTCTCCAATCATGCCACGTGTCTACATTCTGCCCATGCCTCCAGTCCTGCCCCCAGTGTGTCCAGCAATCTGCCCCAGTGTGTCCAGCATATTACCCCCAGTGTGTCCAGCAATCTGCCCCAGTATGTCCAGCATATTGCTCCAGTGTGTCCAGCATTGCCCCCAGACAGTGTGTCCAGCAATCTGTCCCAGTGTCTCCAGTATTGCCCCCAGTGTGTCCAGCAATCTGCCACAGTATGTCCAGCATTGCCCCAGACAGCGTCCAGCAATCTGCCCCAGTGTATCCAGCATATTACCCCCAGTGTGTCCAGCATATTACCCCCAGTGTGTCCAGCATATTACCCCCAGTGTGTCCAGCATATTACCCCCAGTGTGTCCAGCATATTACCCCCAGTGTGTCCAGCAATCTGCCCCAGTGTGTCCAGCATATTACCCCCAGTGTGTCCAGCAATCTGCCCCAGTATGTCCAGCATATTGCCCCAGTGTGTCCAGCATTGCCCCCAGACAGTGTGTCCAGCAATCTGCCCCAGTGTCCAGCATTGCCCCCAGACAGTGTGTCCAGCAATCTGCCCCAGTGTGTCCAGCAATCTGCCCCAGTGTGTCCAGCAATCTGTCCCAGTGTCTGACTCCAGCATATTGCCCCCAGTGTGTCCAGCAATGTGCCCTAGTGTCCAGCATTGCCCCCAGACAGTGTCCAGCAATCTGCCCCAGTGTGTCCAGCAATCTGCCCCAGTGTGTCCAGCATATTACCCCCAGTGTGTCCAGCATATTACCCCCAGTGTGTCCAGCATATTACCCCCAGTGTGTCCAGCATATTACCCCCAGTGTGTCCAGCAATCTGCCACAGTATGTCCAGCATTGCCCCAGACAGTGTCCAGCAATCTGCCCCAGTGTGTTCAGCATATTACCCCCATGTGTTCAGCATATTACCCTCAGTGTGTCCAGCATATTACCCCCAGTGTGTCCAGCATATTACCCCCAGTGTGTCCAGCATATTGCCCCCAGTGTGTCCAGCATATTGCCCCAGTGTGTCCAGCATTGCCCCCAGAAAGTGTGTCCAGCAACCTGCCCCAGTGTCTCCAGCAATCTGCCCCAGTGTCTCCAGCAATCTGCCCCAGTGTCTCCAGTATTGCCCCCAGTGTGTCCTCCAGCAATCTGCCCCAGTGTCTCCAGTATTGCCCCCAGTGTGTCCTCCAGCAATCTGCCCCAGTGTCTCCAGTATTGCCCCCAGTGTGTCCTCCAGCAATCTGCCCCAGTGTCTCCAGTATTGCCCCCAGTGTGTCCTCCAGCAATCTGCCCCAGTTTCTCCAGTATTGCCCCCAGTGTGTCCTCCAGCAATCTGCCCCAGTGTCTCCAGTATTGCCCCCAGTGTGTCCTCCAGCAATCTGCCCCAGTGTCTCCAGTATTGCCCCCAGTGTGTCCTCCAGCAATCTGCCCCAGTGTCTCCAGTATTGCCCCCAGTGTGTCCTCCAGCATTGCCCCAGTGTGTCCTCCAGCATTGCCCCAGTGTGTCCTCCAGCATTGCCCCCCAGTGTGTCCACCATAACCGTTAGCTTATCAAAAAAACAAACAAAAAAAAAAACAGTCTCCTCACCTGTCCGCGCTCCAGGCGGCGAGCTCCTTCCAGCAGCGCACACTCGCCGGCGACTGACAATGACGTCAGACGCCGGCGACGTGTGCGCTGCGGCCGACATCAGCTGCCAGCCTCCAATTGGCTGGTGGCTGTTGTTGTTAACTATCGATGTGCGGGCGCGCGCCCGCACATCAATAGGAAACCGCCGCAGCGCTGGAAGGGGCCCGGTGAGCAGAGGAGAAGGGGCCCAATGCGGGCCCCCTCTCTCTGCCCACCGGATCCGGGGGCACATACATGCCGGCCCGGCGGTGGGCATTCAATCACAGACGATTAGTGGAGGGTCAATCTGTGCGGCAGCCCAGGGCCCCCCGAGACCACTGGGCCCTGGGCTACCGCCCATATTGACCCTCTGATAATCCGCCCCTAGATTCAGCTCAGGGTTCGTTACTGCCTCATACCTTGAAAAAAATTTTCCTTTTTTTCAAATAGTGCAGCCTGTTTAAAATTTTTTAAAAAAATGTCCTATTAGTGTTTTTCCACCCGTCTCCAGCTAAATTGTGGAAAAACACTACATAGGATAACCTAGAGGGGGTTTATTGGGCCTTGCAGTGCCGTTTACGGCTGTCTGCACGGTCTCTGTGTGAGCGCAGCTCGCCCTGTAGTCTGTGTGCAGCCATAGCCGGTTGGATTCAGCTCAGGGTGCGTTACTGCCTCATACCTTGAAAAAACATTTCCTTTTTTTCAAATAGTGCAGCCTGTTTAAAATTTAAAAAAAAAATTTCCTATTAGTGTTTTTCCACCCGTCTCCAGCTAAATTGTGGAAAAACACTACATAGGATAACCTAGAAGGGGTTTTTTGGGCCTTGCAGCGCCGTTTACGGCTGTCTGCACGGTCCCCGTGTGAGTTAAACTTGCTCTGTAGTCCGATCTGCAGAAAAAAAAAAAAACCAAGATGAAGAGGGCAGGGAGTAAGGCACGTGGGCGTGGGCGCGGAGCAGGGAGAGGAGCAGGGAGAGGACGTGGTGATTCTGTGCCTGCTGCGGGCGCCGGTGACTCGTCGTCACTCAGTTTCAGCAGGGAACAGTCCTTCATGCGCAGCTTTGTCGGAGAGCGCCGTGCACCGCTGCTGCGTGAAGACCAAATTGAAGCCGTTGTCGGGTGGATGGCAGCTAACGCCTCGGCATCGACTTCAGTTAGTGCCACATCCTCTCAGGCACAGAGCACTGGAGAGCAGCCATCTGTCTCTTCACCACCTGCCAAATTGGCCAGGCAGTCAGAGAGCCCAGGACAGGAGCCGTCTCTACTTCTGTTCTCTGAATCTCTTGGCTTGGAAACAGGGGGCCAGCCAAGCAGCATTGGAGAAATGGAAGAAGAGGCAGTGTGCAGTGATGCCCAACAGCTTTTTCTCTCTGACTCTGAAGAGGCAGGTGGGCCAGTGCCTCCGGTGACCACAGCGCAGTACGCATCTGATGATGAAACTCAGGTGCCGCTTTCTGATGCGTACTGTGCTGCCGAGACTACCCAGGAGGAGCAGTTGGTGGCAGAGGGTAGTGGAGATGATGAGGTCCTTGACGTGTCCTGCCCACTCCAAGGATTGCAGGAATCCAGTCTGTACGCATCGACTCCTCCTCTTACACCAGTTCCTCAGATTCCTCTCTGCAGGATCCGTCACAGTCCACCTCCACATGGACCCGTGAACGTTTACCTATGACCGACATGAGCACTGCCGTGGCCAAACGTCAGCCGGCCGTCTTGAAACTAGTTTCATTGGGGCATCGAAGCCACACAGCGCAGGAGCTCTGGAATGCCATCAAGCAGGAGAGCGATGTGTGGTTACTGCCAGCGAATCTCCAGCCAGGCATGGTAGTGTGTGACAATGGCCGAAATCTGGTGGCAGCTTTGGCCCTTGGCAACCTCACTCACATCCCATGTCTGGCACATGTGCTCAATTTGGTTGTGCAGAGTTTTCTGAGGGACTATCCGGATCTTGATGCCCTGCTGCACAAGGTCCGCCTAGAGTGTGCTCACTTGCGGCGTTCCAGCTTGGCCAGATCCCGCATTGCTGCTCTGCAGCGCCGATTCCGCCTTCCGGAACACCGCATCATATGTGACCTACCTACCCGGTGGAATTCCACGTTACATATGTTGGAGCGGTTGTGTGAGCAGCAGCAAGCAGTTATGGAGTACCAGCTGCATCAGGCGCAAAGAAGTCGCAGTCAGCGCCGCTCAGACTTCACAACTACAGAGTGGGCCACTATGAAGGACGTCTGCCAGGTTTTGCGTCCTTTTGATTATTCCACGCGGATGGCAAGTGCAGATGATGCACTAGTCAGCATGACTGTCCCCCTTATCTGCCTGCTTCAGCAAACTTTGCAAGGGTTAAGGGATGATGTTGTGGAAGAGGTGGAGGATGAGGAGTCACCTTTTCCATCAGCTTCTGGAGAGTCAGCGCCACGTGGTTCCTCACAAAGGGGTACGCAGGGGCCAATTTGTGAGGAGGATGAGGAGGAGTCAATGGAGGAGGAAGAGCTCCGTCCAGAGGAGGGAGCAACACAATTGTCCAGTGGTCACTGTGTACAGCGAGGGTGGGGTGATGACGAGTGGGCAGAGATCATGTCTCAAGCAGGGGACAGCGTTTCTGGGCCAGTTGGCACTCTGCAGCATATGGTGGATTTCATGCTGCAGTGCCTGAGAAACGACCGCCGCATCGACCACATTCTCAACATGCCTGATTATTGGGTGTTCACCCTCCTCGATCCTCGCTACCGGGACAACGTCCAAAACCTCATCCCTGCGTTGACCCGGGAGCGTAAATTGCGGGAGTACCACGACACACTGGTGAATTCCATCATCTTCTCCTGTCCAACTGAGAGCAGTGCTGCTAGTGCTTTACAAAGCAGCTCAGTGCGTCGAGGCAGTGGGGGAGGCTCTGCCCAAAGAGGGAGCAGAAGCAGTGCCTCTGCCCAAGGCAAGCCCAGTATGGCACAACTCTGGCACACTTTTGTGTGCCCGCCCCAAATGTCTACACCATCACCGGCGGCTCCAGTCAGCAGGAGGCAACGGTTCCGTCAGATGGTGACAGACTACATGGCTTGCCCTCTTACTGTACTCCCAGACGGCTCTTCCCCGTTCAAGTTTTGGGTCTCTAAGCTGGATACATGGCCAGAGCTAAGCCAGTATGCATTGGAGGTGCTGGCTTGCCCTGCGGCTAGTGTCTTATCGGAACGTGTATTTAGTGCCGCAGGTGGTGTACTAACAGACCGTCGTATGCGACTATCCTCCGATAACGTTGACCGGCTTACTTTCCTGAAAATGAACCAGGCCTGGATCTCGCAGGAATTTGCCACTCCTCTGCCTGATTAAGTAATTGGGTGTCATCCAGGTCTCCTGCTGTGTTCATCTTTCTACCACCTGAACTGCTATTCCTGGGCTCCAACACCGCCAGTTGCGGCTCAGAAGTGCAGGCTGCACAGTAAAAACATATGACCCAGTGTTATTGGGTTTCAGTAACGTCAGCCGATCCCCAGCTGTGTAGCCGGCAATGTGTCCTGCGACCGCCACGCTGGCACAACAACCTAAATGTAAGGGAACCTGTACCCCCCCCCCCCCCTCGTCATTTGTTACTGAAAGAGCCATTACTGCTGCACAAGGAAAAGGTAGCTCTTTTAGTTTAGCTCCTTGCACACGCAGAACTTAACACTTATAAAATGTGTTCACTGATACCGTTATACCGTCCCGGAGCTGGGACTTTCTTTCGTAATGTGACGCAGCACAGCCGTCATTCCTACCCCCTTGGGGCCATGCGCTGCCTCCTCAGCGTTGTTTTAAGCTGTCACGGAGCCTGCGCTGTTCTGTTATCCCTTGGGCATGCCCTATTTGCGCTGCCTGTCTTCTGACATAATTTGGTGTCAGGCTGGCTGCGCCTGTGCGGCTGCGCTGCCCGAGATCCCGCCTCGCAGTGTCTTCTGATTGAATTACACTGCGGGCCTGGGATCCATGGGCATGCGCAGTGCATATCTTCCCCTCGGGCTCTCGCTCATCTCCCTCCGCCTTCTTTAGACTGTGCGCCGTCAGCTGATCCCTAATAGCATGCCTCCACCGCACAGTCTGAAGAAGAGGGAAGGAGGGGAGTGAGAGTCAAGGATATGCACTGTGCATGCCCATGGATCCAAGGCCCGCAGTGGGATTACGTTAGACGACACTGCGAGGTGGGATCTGGAGCAGCGTGGACGCACAGGCACTGACAGCCTGACACCAAATTATGTCAGAAGACAGGCAGCGCTAATTGGGCATGGCCAAGGGATAACAGAACAGCGCAGGCTCCGTGACAGCTTAAAACAACGCTGAGGAGGCAGCGCACGGCAACAAGGGGATAGGAATGACAGCTGTGCTGTGTCCCATTACGAAGGAAATTCGCACCTCTGGGACGGTTTAACGGTATAAGGGGACACATTTTTAATGTTTACTTCTGTGTTTGCAAGGAGCATAATTAAAAGAGCAACCTTTTCCTTTTACATCCTTAGTGCTGCACAAGATGGCTCTTTCAGCTACAAACGTCTTGGGGGGGGGGGAGTTAAAGGTTCCCTTTCAACTTGCTCCAATCAGGCTTCGGCCTACACTCTGTTCCTCTGCTTCTCCTGCTGTCCCTGGGCTCTAACACCGCCAGTTGGTGCCTGGAAGTGCTGTCTGCACAGTCAACAGTCGCTCCTCTGTTATTGGGGTTCAGTAACGTCAGCTGATCCCCAGCTGTGTGTGCGGCAATACCTCCAATCTGCTCCTCCTGCTGTCCCTGGGCTCTAACACCGCCAGTTGGTGCCTGGAAGTGCTGTCTGCACAGTCCACAGTCGCTCCTCTGTTATTGGGGTTCAGTAACGTCAGCTGATCCCCAGCTGTGTGTGCGGCAATACCTCCAATCTGCTCCTCCTGCTGTCCCTGGGCTCTAACACCGCCAGTTGGTGCCTGGAAGTGCTGTGTGCACAGTCAACAGTCGCTCCTCTGTTATTGGGGTTCAGTAACGTCAGCTGATCCCCAGCTGTGTGTGCGGCAATACCTCCAATCTGCTCCTCCTGCTGTCCCTGGGCTCTAACACCGCCAGTTGGTGCCTGGAAGTGCTGTCTGCACAGTCAACAGTCGCTCCTCTGTTATTGGGGTTCAGTAACGTCAGCTGATCCCCAGCTGTGAATCCGGCAACGTGTCATGCGACCGCCACGCTGGCACAACTAAAATGTAAGGGGACCTGTGTCCCCCCCCCTAGGCGTTTGTTACTGAAAGAGCCACCTTGTGCAGCACTAATACTGCACAAGGAAAAGGTCGCTCTTGAAATTATGCTCCTTGCAAACGCTGAACTACACACTCATGTAATGTGTCCACTCACACCGTCCAACCGTCCCGGAGGTGGGACTTTCCTTTGTAATGTGACGCAGCACAGCCGTCATTGCTACCCCCTTGGCACCGTGTGCTGCCTCCTTAGCGTTGTTTGATTCCGTCATGGACCCTGCGCTGTTATGTTATCCCTTGGCCATGCACAGTTTGCGCTGCCCGTCCTCTGACATCATTTGTTGTCGTCCTGGCTGCGCCTGTGCGCCCACGCTGCCCAAAATCCCACCTCGCAGTGTCGTCTAATGTGATCCCACAGTGGGCCTGGTATCAATGGCCATGCGCAGTGCATATACTAGCCTCTCACTCCCCTTCTTCACGCTTCTTCAGACTAGGCGGCGTCAGCTGATCCCTAATAGCATGCCACGGCCGTGACGCCGCACAGTCTGAAGAAGCAGGAAGGAGGTGAGTGAGAGGCGATGATATGCACTGCGCATGCCCATGGATCCCTGGCCCGCAGTGGGATTACATTAGATGACACTGCGAGGTTGGATCTCGGGCAGCTTGGACGCACAGGTACTGCCAGCCTGACACCTAAATGATGTCAGAAGACGGGCACCGCTAACTGTGCATGGCCAAGGGATAACATTACAGCGCGGGCTCCGTGACAGAACCAAACAACATTGAGGAGGTGGCGCACGGCACCAAGGGGGTTGTAATGACGGCTGTGCTGTGTCACATTACAAAGGAAAGTCCCACTTCCGGGACGGTTTGACGGTGTGAGGGCACACATTATATGAGTGTGTACTTCAGCGTTTGCAAGGAGCATAATTTTCGGAGCCACCATTTTCCATGTGCAGTATTACTGCTGTACAAGATGGCTCTTTCAGCAACAAATGCCTGGGGGGGGGAAGTTAAAGGTTCCCTTTCAACTTGCTCCACTGCAGGCTTCGGCCTACACTCTGCTCTTCTTTGATTCCCTGGGTTTCAACACTGTCAGTTGCCACCTGGAAGTGTTGTCTACACAGAAAAAACACTAGCTGATGTGTCAGTGGGGTTCAGCACCGCCAGCTGTTCCCCTGCTGTGTAGTCGGCAACGTGTCCAGCACAAGCCACGCTGGCACAACAGAACAAAAGCTGCCACCAGTGCAGGCTTTGGCCTACACTCTGCTCCTCTTCTCCTCCTGCTGCCCCTGGGCTCAAACACCGCTACTTTTTGCCCGGAAGTGCTAGCTGCACAGAGAAAAACACCAGCCAATGTGTTAGTGGGGTTCAGCACCGCCAGCTGTTCCCCTGCTGTGTAGCCGGCAACGTGACCTGCAAACACCACGCAGGCACATGAACTGAAATTAAAGGGACCCTGCCACCCACCCCAAGGTGTTTCTATGTATAACAGCTACCTTGTACAGCAGTAATGCTGTATTTGTACAAGGTGGCTGACTTTTTGTCATTGCCAACGTGGAACTCAACACGTACAAAATGTGTCTCATTGCGACCATTCCACTGTCCCTGAGGTGTGACTTTCCTTTCTAATGGTACGCAGCACCACCCTTGGTAGCGCTGCCCGTCTTCTGACATCATTGGTTGGCTGACTGTGCCTGTGCGTCCGCCCTGCCCGACACAACCCCCCTCGTTGTCTCATATATTTTGGCTGCGAGGGTGTGATTGATGGGCATGTGCAGAGCATATTTTCGCCTGTCTTAACTCATCTCCTTCCGCCTTCTTCAGACTGTGCGGCCTCATGGCCGTGGTAGGTGATAAGGGATCAGCTGAGGCCACCCAGTCTGAAGCAGGTGTAAGGACATGTGTGAGCGGCAAACATATTTACTGCACAAAGGCACGAATCCCAGCCACGCAGTGTGGTTTTTTGAAAACACACTGCGGGTCTGGGATTCATGGCCATTGCTAACCGCACCGGCCAACATGAAATGAGGCGAGAAGACAGGCAGCGCTCACAGCGCATGGCCAAGGGATAACAAGAGCGCAGACTCCTGTACAGCAAATAACAACGCTCAGGAGGCTGCGCCCAGCACCAAGGCGTTATTTATGTGCACCTGTGCTGCGTCTCCTTAAAAAGACAAGTCAAGCCTCCAATACAGTTCTACTGTTCAATGGGCTAAATTGTGTACGTCTTTCATTCTACGTGTGCAATGAGCAAAACTTAAAGAGCAACCTTTAACTTGTGGAGTTTTACTGCTGCACAAGGTGTGGCTCTTCAACATTGTAACACCTAAGGGTGGGTTAAAGGTTACCTTTGAAATTGGTTCAATTAGGCTTCGGCCTACACTCTGCTCCTCCTGCAGACCCTGGGCTCTAACTACGCCAGTTGGGGCCCGGAAGTGCTGGCTGCACAGAGAAAAACACCCGCCAATGTGTTAGTTGGGTTCAGCACCGCCAGCTGTTCCCCTGCTGTGTAGCCGGCATCGTGTCCAGCACAAGCCACGCTGGCACAACCGACCAAAAGCTGCCACCAGTGCAGGCTTCGGCCTACACTCTGCTCCTCTCCTCCTCCTGCTGCCCCTGGGCTAAAACACCGCTAGTTTTTGCCCGGAAGTGCTAGCTGCACAGAGAAAAACACCAGCCAATGTGTTAGTGGGGTTCAGCACCGCCAGCTGTTCCCCTGCTGTGTAGCCGGCATCGTGTCCAGCACAAGCCACGCTGGCACAACAGACCAAAAGCTGCCACCAGTGCAGGCTTCGGCCTACACTTTGCTCCTCTCCTCCTCCTGCTGACCCTGGGCTCTAACACGGCCAGTTTTTGCCCGGACATGCTAGCTGCACAGAGAAAAACACCAGTCAATGTGTCAGTGGGGTTCAGCACCGCCAGCTGTTCCCCTGCTGTGTAGCTGGCAACGTGTCCTGCAAACGCCATGCAGGCACCTGAACTGAAATTAAAGGGAACCAGCCCCCACCCCCCCAGGTGTTTGTATGTATAACAGCCACCTTGTACAGCAGTACTGCTGCATTTGTACAAGGTGGCTGACTTTTTCTACTTGCCCACGTGGAACTCAACACGTACAAAATGTGTCTCATTGAGACCATTCCACTGTCCCTGAGGTGTGACTTTCCTTTGTAATGATACGCAGCACCCCCCTTGTTAGCGCTTCCCGTCTTCTGACATCATTGGTTGGCTTGTTGCGCCTGTGCGTCCGCCCTGCCTGAAACAATGCTCCTCGTTGTCTTACTTATTTTGACTGCGAGGGTGTGATTGATGGGCACGAGCAGTGCATATCTTCGCCTGTCTTAACTCATCTCCTTCCGCCTTCTTCAGACTGGGTGGCCTCATGGCCGCGGCATGCGATAAGGGATCAGATGAGGCCGCCCAGTCTGAAGCAGGTGTAAGGACATGTGTGAGCGGCGAACATATTTACTGCACAAGGCCACGAATCCCAGCCACGCAGTGTGATTTTTTGAAAACACACTGTGGGTATGGGATTCATGTCCATCGCTAACCGCAACGGCCGACATGAAATGAGGTCAGAAGACAGGAAGCGCTCACAGCGCATGGCCAAGGGATAACAAGAGCGCAGACTCCTGTACAGCAAATAACAACGCTCAGGAAGCTGCGCCCATGCACCAAGGTGTTATTTTGGACACCTGTGCTACGTCTCCTTAAAAAGACAAGTCACGCCTCCACTACTGTTTGACAGTATAATGGGCTAAATAGTGTACGGGTTTTATTCAGCGTGTGCAAGGAGCAAAATAAATAGAGCAACCTTTTACTTGTGCAGCATTAATGCTGCACAAGGTGTGGCTCTTGTACCTTGCAACACCTGAGGGGGGGTTAAAGGTAACCTTTGAAATTGGTTCAATTAGGCTTCGGCCTACACTCTGCTCCTCTCCTCCTCCTGCTGACCCTGGGCTATAACACCGCCAGTTGTAGCCTGGAAGTGCTAGCTGCACAGAGAAAAACACCCGCCAATGTGTTAGTTGGGTTCAGCACCGCCAGCTGTTCCCCTGCTGTGTAGCCGGCATCGTGTCCAGCACAAGCCACGCTGGCACAACCGACCAAAAGCTGCCACCAGTGCAGGCTTCGGCCTACACTCTGCTCCTCTCCTCCTCCTGCTGCCCCTGGGCTCAAACACCGCTAGTTTTTGCCCGGAAGTGCTAGCTGCACAGAGAAAAACACCAGCCAATGTGTTAGTGGGGTTCAGCACTGCCAGCTGTTCCCCTGCTGTGTAGCCGGCATCGTGTCCAGCACAAGCCACGCTGGCACAACCGACCAAAAGCTGCCACCAGTGCAGGCTTCGGCCTACACTTTGCTCCTCTCCTTCCTCCTGCTGACCCTGGGCTCTAACACCGCCAGTTGTAGCCTGGAATTGCTAGCTGCACAGAGAAAAACACCAGCCAATGTGTTAGTGGGGTTCAGCACCGCCAGCTGTTCCCCTGCTGTGTAGCCGGCATCGTGTCCAGCACAAGCCACGCTGGCACAACAGACCAAAAGCTGCCACCAGTGCAGGCTTCGGCCTACACTTTGCTCCTCTCCTCCTCCTGCTGACCCTGGGCTCAAACACCGCTAGTTTTTGCACGGAAGTGCTAGCTGCACAGAGAAAAACACCAGAAAATGTGTTAGTGGGGTTCAGCACCGCCAGCTGTTCCCCTGCTGTGTAGCCGGCAACGTGTCCTGCAAACGCCACGCAGGCACATGAACTGAAATTGAAGGGAGCCTGCCCCCCACCCCCAGGTGTTTCTATGTATAACAGCCACCTTGTACAGCAGTACTGCTGCATTTGTATAAGGTGGCTGACTTTTTCTCCTTGCCCACGTGGAACTAAACACGTACAAAATGTGTCTCATTAGAGACCATTACAATGTCCCTGAGGTGTGACTTTTCTTTTTAATGACACGCAGCACCCCCATTGTTAGCGCTGCCCGTCTTCTGACATCATTGGTTGGCTGGCTGTGCCTGTGCGTCCGCCCTGCCCGACACAACGCCCCTCGTTGTCTCATATATTTTGACTGCGAGGGTGTGATTGATGGGCACGAGCAGTGCATATGTTCGCCTGTCTTCACTCCCCTCCTTCCGCCTTCTTCCGACTGTGCGGCCTCATGGCCGCGGCATGCGATAAGGGAGCAGCTGAGGCCGCCCAGTCTGAAGCAGGAGTAAGGACATGTGTGAGCGGCGAACATATTTACTGCACAAGGCCACGAATCCCAGCACCGCAGTGTGACTTTATGAAAAGGCACTGTGGGTCTGGGATTTATGGCCATCGTTAACCGCACCGGCCAACATGAAATGAGGTCATAAGACGGCCTGCACTAACAGGGTATTGCCAAGGGATAACACAAGAGCGCAGTCTCCTGTACTGCAAATAAAAACGGTAAGGAATCTGCGCCCAGCACCTAGGTGTAAATTTTGACACCTGTGCTGCGTCTCCTTAAAAAGACAAGTCACGCCTCCACTACTGTTTGACAGTATAATGGGCTAAATAGTGTACGTGTTTTATTCAGCGCGTGCAAGGAGCAAAATTAAGAGAGCAACCTTTGACTTGTGCAGCATTAATGCTGTTCAAGGTGTGGCTCTTGTACCTTGCAACACCTGAGGGGGTTAAAGGTTACCTTTGAAATTGGTTCAACTAGGCTTCGGCCTACACTCTGCTCCTCTCCTCCTCCTGCTGACCCTGGGCTCTAACACCGCTAGTTTTTGCCCTGAAGTGCTAGCTGCACAGAGAAAAACACCAGCCAATGTGTTAGTGGGGTTCAGCACCGCCAGCTGTTCCCCCACTGTGTAGCCGGCAAAGTGTCCTGCAAACACAACGCAGACACAAAGCTGCCTCCAGTGCAGGCTTCGGCCTACACTCTGCTCCCCGTGCTTACCCTTTGCTCCAACACCGCTAGTTGGGGCTCTAGGAAGACAATCTTTAATAGGCAACGCATCCGTGTTCCAGCACCGCCAGCTGGTTCTCGGCAGTGTTTTTGTCACGGGTACTCCCTCGTACCCAGCCTGGTTCCAGCACCGTCAGCTGTTTCCGGGTACTGTCAAACACACTGAGACACCTCTGCGTTGCCCCGTCATGTTGCGGTCGAGTTAGCCAACTCCAGGGTGCCTCCAGTTTAGGAGCTTCCTATGTGGGCTGCGTGAACTGGTAGTCAAGGCTGGTTCTGTAGTGCCAGTAGGCCCAGCTCCCCCTGTAGGACTGTTGGGGTTCGGTAACTGCGGCTGCCTCGCGGCCTAGCTGTTCTCTCCTCTCCTGTGGGCCTTCGGGTCCACCTCCTGGTTCCAGCACCGTCAGCTGGTTCCGGGCCGAGCCTTTGGCTTAGGTGCCTCCTCCTGGGTATCCGAGTTCCGCCAACGTCAGGCGGTCCTTGGTAGTGCTTTTAAGCGCAGGCACCTACAGCTTAGTAACCGGGTTCCAGCACCGTCAGCTGGTCCTCGGTCGTGCCATTGGCTCTTGCACACTGGGGCAACGCATCCGGGTTCCAGCACCGCCAGCTGGTTCTCGGCAGTGTTTTTGTCACAGGTACTCCCTCGTGCCAAGCCTGGTTTCAGCACCGTCAGCTGTTTCCGGGTTGTGTCAAGCTCACTGAGACGCCTATGCTTGCCCCGTCGTGGTGCGGTCGGGTTAGCCAACTCCAGGGTGCCTCCAGTTTAGGAGCTTCCTATGTGGGCTGCGTGAACTGGTAGTCAAGGCTGGTTCTGTAGTGCCAGTAGGCCCAACTCCCCCTGTAGGACTGTTGGGGTTCGGTAACTGCGGCTGCCTCGCGGCCTAGCTGTTCTCTCCTCTCCTGTGGACCTTCGGGTCCACCACCTGGTTCCAGCACGTCAGCTGGTTCCGGGCCGAGCCTTTGGCTTAGGTGCCTCCTCCTGGGTATCCGAGTTCCGCCAACGTCAGGCGGTCCTTGGTAGTGCTTTTAAGCGCATGCACCTACAGCTTAGTAACCGGGTTCCAGCACCGTCAGCTGGTCCTCGGTCGTGCCATTGGCTCTTGCACACTGGGGCAACGCATCCGGGTTCCAGCACCGCCAGCTGGTTCTCGGCAGTGTTTTTGTCACAGGTACTCCCTCGTGCCAAGCCTGGTTTCAGCACCGTCAGCTGTTTCCGGGTTGTGTCAAGCTCACTGAGACGCCTATGCTTGCCCCGTCGTGGTGCGGTCGGGTTAGCCAACTCCAGGGTGCCTCCAGTTTAGGAGCTTCCTATGTGGGCTGCGTGAACTGGTAGTCAAGGCTGGTTCTGTAGTGCCAGTAGGCCCAGCTCCCCCTGTAGGACTGTTGGGGTTCGGTAACTGCGGCTGCCTCGCGGCCTAGCTGTTCTCTCCTCTCCTGTGGGCCTTCGGGTCCACCTCCTGGTTCCAGCACCGTCAGCTGGTTCCGGGCCGAGCCTTTGGCTTAGGTGCCTCCTCCTGGGTATCCGAGTTCCGCCAACGTCAGGTGGTCCTTGGTAGTGCTTTTAAGCGCAGGCACCTACAGCTTAGTAACCGGGTTCCAGCACCGTCAGCTGGTCCTCGGTCGTGCCATTGGCTCTTGCACACTGGGGCAACGCATCCGGGTTCCAGCACCGCCAGCTGGTTCTCGGCAGTGTTTTTGTCACAGGTACTCCCTCGTGCCAAGCCTGGTTTCAGCACCGTCAGCTGTTTCCGGGTTGTGTCAAGCTCACTGAGACGCCTATGCTTGCCCCGTCGTGGTGCGGTCGAGTTAGCCAACTCCAGGGTGCCTCCAGTTTAGGAGCTTCCTATGTGGGCTGCGTGAACTGGTAGTCAAGGCTGGTTCTGTAGTGCCAGTAGGCCCAGCTCCCCCTGTAGGACTGTTGGGGTTCGGTAACTGCGGCTGCCTCGCGGCCTAGCTGTTCTCTCCTCTCCTGTGGGCCTTCGGGTCCACCTCATGGTTCCAGCACCGTCAGCTGGTTCCGGGCCGAGCCTTTGGCTTAGGTGCCTCCTCCTGGGTATCCGAGTTCCGCCAACGTCAGGCGGTCCTTGGTAGTGCTTTTAAGCGCAGGCACCTACAGCTTAGTAACCGGGTTCCAGCACCGTCAGCTGGTCCTCGGTCGTGCCATTGGCTCTTGCACACTGGGGCAACGCATCTGGGTTCCAGCACCGCCAGCTGGTTCTCGGCAGTGCTTTTGACACGGGTACTCCCTCGTGCCCAGCCTGGTTCCAGCACCGTCAGCTGTTTCCGGGTACTGTCAAACTCACTGAGACACCTATGCGTTGCCCCGTCGTGTTGCGGTCGAGTTAGCCAACTCCAGGGTGCCTCCAGTTTAGAAGCTTCCTATGTGGGCTGCATGAATTGGTAGTCAAGGCTGGTTCTGTAGTACCAGTAGGCCCAGCTCCCCCTGTAGGACTGTTGGGGTTCAATAACTGCGGCTGCCTCGCGGCCTAGCTGTTCTCTCCTCTCCTGTGGGCCTTCGGGTCCACCTCCTGGTTCCAGCACCGTCAGCTGGTTCCGGGCCGAGCCTTTGGCTTAGGTGCCTCCTCCTGGGTATCCGAGTTCCGCCAACGTCAGGCGGTACTTGGTAGTGCTTTTAAGCGCAGGCACCTACAGCTTAGTAACCGGGTTCCAGCACCGTCAGCTGGTCCTCAGTCGTGCCATTGGCTCTTGCACACTGGGGCAACGCATCCGGGTTCCAGCACCGCCAGCTGGTTCTCGGCAGTGTTTTTGTCACAGGTACTCCCTCGTGCCAAGCCTGGTTTCAGCACCGTCAGCTGTTTCCGGGTTGTGTTAAGCTCACTGAGATGCCTATGCTTGCCCCGTCGTGGTGCGGTCGGGTTGGCCAACTCCAGGGTGCCTCCAGTTTAGGAGCTTCCTATGTGGGCTGCGTGAACTGGTAGTCAAGGCTGGTTCTGTAGTGCCAGTAGGCCCAGCTCCCCCTGTAGGACTGTTGGGGTTCGGTAACTGCGGCTGCCTCGCAGCCTAGCTGTTCTCTCCTCTCCTGTGGGCCTTCGGGTCCACCTCCTGGTTCCAGCACCGTCAGCTGGTTCCAGGCCGAGCCTTTGGCTTAGGTGCCTCCTCCTGGGTATCCGAGTTCCGCCAACGTCAGGCGGTCCTTGGTAGTGCTTTTAAGCGCAGGCACCTACAGCTTAGTAACCGGGTTCCAGCACCGTCAGCTGGTCCTCGGTCGTGCCATTGGCTCTTGCACACTGGGGCAACGCATCCGGGTTCCAGCACCGCCAGCTGGTTCTCGGCAGTGTTTTTGTCACAGGTACTCCCTCGTGCCAAGCCTGGTTTCAGCACCGTCAGCTGTTTCCGGGTTGTGTCAAGCTCACTGAGACGCCTATGCTTGCCCCGTCGTGGTGCGGTCGGGTTAGCCAACTCCAGGGTGCCTCCAGTTTAGGAGCTTCCAATGTGGGCTGCGTGAACTGGTAGTCAAGGCTGGTTCTGTAGTGCCAGTAGGCCCAGCTCCCCCTGTAGGACTGTTGGGGTTCGGTAACTGCGGCTGCCTCGCGGCCTAGCTGTTCTCTCCTCTCCTGTGGGCCTTCGGGTCCACCTCCTGGTTCCAGCACCGTCAGCTGGTTCCGGGCCGAGCCTTTGGCTTAGGTGCCTCCTCCTGGGTATCCGAGTTCCGCCAACGTCAGGCGTTCCTTGGTAGTGCTTTTAAGCGCAGGCACCTACAGCTTAGTAACTGGGATCCAGCACCGTCAGCTGGTCCTCGGTCGTGCCATTGGCTCTTGCACACTGGGGCAACGCATCTGGGTTCCAGCACCGCCAGCTGGTTCTCGGCAGTGTTTTTGTCACGGGTACTCCCTCGTGCCCAGCCTGGTTCCAGCACCGTCAGCTGTTTCCGGGTACTGTCAAACTCACTGAGACACCTATGCGTTGCCCCGTCGTGTTGCGGTCGAGTTAGCCAACTCCAGGGTGCCTCCAGTTTAGGAGCTTCCTATGTGGGCTGCATGCATTGGTAGTCAAGGCTGGTTCTGTAGTGCCAGTAGGCCAAGCTCCCCCTGTAGGACTGTTGGGGTTCGGTAACTGCGGCTGCCTCGCGGCCTAGCTGTTCTCTCCTCTCCTCTGGGCCTTCGGGTCCACCACCTGGTTCCAGCACCGTCAGCTGGTTCTCGGCAGTGTCTTTTGCTCTTGTACCTTCTGCTCCCCATCCTGGTTCCAGTACCGTCAGCTGGTTCCGGGCAGAGCCTTTGGCTTAGGTGCCTCCTTCTGGGTATCCAAGTTCCACCAACGTCAGGTGGTCCTTGGTAGTGCTTTCAGGCACGGGTACCTCCTGCTTAGTAACCGGGTTCCAGTAACGTCAGGTGGTCCTCGGTAGTTCCATTGGCTCTTGGACCTTCGGCTACCCATCCGGGTTCCAGTACCGTCAGCTGGTTCTCGGCAGTGTCTTTTGCTCTTGTACCTTCTGCTCCCCATCCTGGTTCCAGTACCGTCAGCTGGTTCCGGGCAGAGCCTTTGGCTTAGGTGCCTCCTTCTGGGTATCCGAGTTCCGCCAACGTCAGGCGGTCCTTGGTAGTGCTTTTTAGCACAGGAACCTCCTGCTTAGTAACCGGGTTCCAGTAACGTCAGCTGGTCCTCGGTAGTTCCATAGGCTCTTGTCTTGAACCTTCGGGTAGCCATCCGAGTTCCAGTTCCATCAGCTGGTTCTTGGCATTTTCTCAGCCTTCTTGTACCTTCTGCTACATTTCCAAGTTGAAGACCCTAACGTCGACGACCCGGAAGACCACCCCGATGACGACGACGGCGGAGACGACGATGGCGGAGACGACGACGGCGGAGACGACGACACTGGAGACGACGACCCTGGAGAAGACGACATGGAAGACAGAGAAGCAGAAGAACAAGAGGCTGCAGAACAAAGAGCAGAAGAACATTAAGCATAACACTTAATATCAGAGCAAAAGATATTATCTAAATTATATGCAGAAAAAGACTAAGCAGTGTATGGGGGTGAGTCCGTTCCTCCTCGTGGTGCCCCTGGATAAAGCCTGATGCTGCAGGCCAAACTGAACGCGGACAAATGTAACTTTTGTGACTGGCAGAACGGAAGGAGTAATCTTCCAACTTTTATAGATAACAACTACGGGAATGCCTGTCACAAATGAGAATATGATGAAGAAGTAGAATAGGAAGAATAATAACAGTTGAATAAAATGAATATGTAGAATAGGAAGAATAATAATAGTTGAATAAAATGAATATGAAGAATGTAATAAAAAAAAAAAAAAGGTAAAGGATGAAGAAGAAGATGAATAAGGTGAAGAAGAAGTTGATGTCAAAGATGCTGATGATGATAAAGATGAAAGTGTGGGAAAAGTAAAAAAAAAAGAAGGGGAAGGGCGTGGAATAGTGTAACATCAATATCTGTCAAAATAAAAAAAAAATTTACATAGTCAATATCTTTGTCACTCCGAACGTCTTTAAAAAAAAAAAAAAACATGCTATTCTATTTGATTGGGCTAAACCTCTATGACTTTAATGTCTCCGCCACCTCCCCAAATACATCCTGCATTATTCTTAGTTGTTTTCCTTCATGTAGAATGAACCTACAAGGAAAGAAAGGGTTTATTTTAATTCTGATATTTTGGTCCCATTGACTTGCATTGGGATCGGGTATCGGTATCGGCGATATCCGATATTTTTTGAATATCGGCCGATCCTATCCGATACCGATACTTTCCGATATCGGAAGGTATCGCTCAACACTAGTCCTGATGCTATTCTCAAGTCATTTGTCACCCCGTTTGGCTTATTCCAGTTTCGAGTTATGCCATTCGGGATGATGACTGCCCCGGCGACCTTCCAGAGGTTGGCTGACCGGATTCTAGATGGTCTCCAGGACTATGCGTGTGCCTACCTGGATGATATCGCCATCTACAGCGCGATATGGGAAGAGCATCTAAATCACCTAGAGACAGTATTAGACACGATCCACAAGGCCGGAATCACCCTGAACCCAAACAAGTGTCACGTGGGCAAAGCAGAGGTTCAGTATTTAGGGCATTGGGTGGGAAGTGGGAAACAGAGACCAGAACCAGCCAAGATTGAGGCCATAGCCAAATGGCCCACCCCACGCACTAAAACCCAGGTCATGGCGTTTCTAGGGACAGCGGGGTATTACAGGAAATTCGTTCCCAATTACAGCAGTGTAGCCAAGCCCCTCACTGATCTGACCCGTAAGAATCAACCCCGCCAAGTAACCTGGACCCCAGAGTGTGAGGAAGCCTTCCGCCAGCTAAAGGACGCCCTCACCAATACCCCTGTATTGGCCGCACCCGATCCAACTAAACGTTTCCTTGTTCACACAGACGCTTCTATGTTTGGATTGGGGGCAGTACTAAGCCAAGTCGGGCCGGACGGCCAAGAACATCCAGTAGCTTACCTGAGTCGGAAACTACTGCACCGTGAAGTGAGCTATGCGGCCATCGAGAAGGAGTGCCTGGCAATAGTATGGGCACTCAAAAAGTTACCACCATATTTGTATGGACGACAGTTTTCCCTCCTAACGGACCATAATCCCCTAGTCTGGCTTAATCGGGTCTCCGCAGACAATGCCAGATTACTGAGGTGGAGTTTAGCCCTACAACCTCTGGACTTCACCATCCACTACAGACCCGGCAAACAAAACGGTAATGCCGATGGACTAAGTCGACAAACGGAACTTGTACCAACCCCATAAACTTCGGTCATCCCCAAACCGATCCGTTAAGGATCAGACTGTGTATGCCGATCGCGTCGCTGAAAAGGGGAGCCGTGTTACAGAACCCCCAGCAGCAAGAATATGTTATGCTATATATATATATTCTGTATAATAGTTTCCATGTGAAATGCATCAGTCCACAGGCTGCGCCCCTGGACAAGATATTCTCTTTCTGACCTCCCCCACCTTTGTAATTCCCTCAGTAAATACCAGCAGGCTCCCTGCGGCTATTGTAATGTATGTCTGGCCTGTTTTTTCTATTGGCCTGCCCTGTGTATCTGTGTTATATATTCTGTGTGTTGTAAATAAAGTGTGTTCTTTTAGACTGGAAATACCTGGAGTAGCAGTCAGCTTTTATATGCTCCCATGTAATCAAGAAATTCTAGCAAGCGTCCTTCATTCCGAATCTAGCAAAAGCAGAGTGGACCTCCTGAATCACGGGGGGTGCTGTAAGAGGTACTACAGCACAGTAGACCCCGTTACACCATGCTTCCAGTTCTTCTCCCCCAGTTGCTATCCTGCCGCAACTGAATCACTCTGCTGCACCAATGCCATCTTTCCGTGCTGCATCAGAATTGCTCATCTGGACCAAGGGCTTCGAGGATCATTCTTACCCAATGAAAAATGAAAACATCATACCTGCCAAGAAAAAGAACATTCCTACAACTCGGCTTTCAAAATCTTTACAGACTGAATTTAATATGGTTTAACTTAGGATTTATGCCCATATTGTGCTAATACCTACTGCTCCATGGGTGTAGATATTGTTCTGGCAGAGTTCTGCTCAGCTGCCCATGTAATTTTTATAGCTTTGTTATGAACCCTTGTTTTGGTCTACAGCTTTTTCTTCAGCACCACCATATCGATGGCCACCTGCGTGTGTTCTCAGTAGGGTGAAAGAAACAAGACACATCTCCCATTATATCAGAACCAGGCAGGGTGAAATCCAACATGCTCAGTCTTTCTTCCCTTGAAATCAGTCATCATGTGAAGGTAAGTCAAGACCTTCCTCTTACAAACGTTATTAAATGGTCAACCTCTGCCAACAAAATGGACGAGTCCGGTCCATGTACCTGGGCACCATTTATATTAATTACTGTCTTGTTAGATTTTTAATTATCCTGTTCCAATGGAGATAAAGTCTTGTTTTCGCTCATAGCTCAAATCAACCATACAACTCCGTCTCACTTACAGGAACCTCCCGGTGATATCGATATTCATGGTCATACCTGAGAGCCTTGCAGCGTCCGGTGAGGGAGGAAGAACCATGTCAGGCAATATATTACAGCAAAAGAATTGCAAGGCTCAAGAATGTTTTTAATGTGTTTGCATACAAGCCATCAATCAATCGGTTTATGGGATGACGGCTACCGGGGGGATTAGGAATATAGATCGGTGAGGAGGAGGATTATTTGCGTGCGGCTGTTTCAGGGTAATCAGCAGTTTGACATTTAAAAGGCCCTTGTTCATGGACACTTATTGTGCATAATGGTCAGTATAAAGGGTGATCCCAAGAGAAGCCCTACGGCCTGCCTCTATACAGACTGTACAGGAATCTAAGGGGCACATATGGGTGGTTAGTTATTATTATAAACTCATTATTATGCTTAATTGAGCCATCATCACCCTTAAAACACTGTGAAAATGAACATGGTTCAAAAAGAGACTTTATTCTAGAAAATAAATCATCAAATTTCTCCATTCTGTGCTACCCTGGTGGGACGTAGGGTGTGCCGCGCAGAGGGCACCACTGATTTGATCTGGGTGCCCGATGCTTGTGATCCCCATGCTTTGTTATAGCAATGCCATTAACCATCTGTCTTGGCTCCTGCACCATGTCCTGCAGCCGTCTCCATCGGTCTGCTCGCTCTCTGTTCCTTGGAACGTTAGGTGATCTCTGACGTTACTGTATTGGGCCACTGGTCAGGTAGCTGGTATCCAGATTACTACTGTGGAGTGCTTTAGTTTGCAGCTTTTAGTATTTTAACTTCATGACAAACCCTGCTCTGCTAACTATGCTATGTAGCTGTGCCAGCTTTGCAATATTGGATTCTGTTGCACACCCATCCTGTTACATCACCGTGTCAACGCTACTATATCATTATGCCAGCTTTTTTCAGTTTTGCTACATCACTGAGTCAGCTCGACAAAATTGATGGGTTACCTCCACTTTTGAACCTCTGCAGCTCTTCTACTTGCATTCCTCAGCACTGGTGCTGGACCAGCTTTCCCCTGAACTTCCTGTGCAACTCAGATCTGCTACTCTGATTCTTCAACCTTGATATAATGCTATTTCTTCACTGAATCTTCACTGCTCGCAAACTCAATGTGCAACCCATCTCTGCTACATTGGTTCTAAATCGCTGAGTCTATCCTGTTGCATAACCATCCTGAGTAAACTCTATATTACTGTGCCAGCTCTGCAGTATTGGACTCTGCTTCATCACTGAGTGAGCTCTGCTAAATCACTGGGTCACTTCCACCTATGAAGCTTATCAGCTCTTCCTCAACGTTGGAGCTGAACCAGTTCTCCCCTGAACCTCCTTTGCAACTCATATCTGCTATTCTGACTACTCAACTCTACTACTTTGCTGGACCTGCTCTGCTTCGGAACCTCTGTTCAACTCATTTCTTCTACATTGGTTCCAAATCACTGCTCCCTTTTGCCACAACAGTTTCCAGTTGGAACTGGACAACCCAGCTGCACCAATGCCATCAGTCAGTGCTGCATAACACCTGCTCACCTAGATCAAAAACTAAAGGAATCCACTTCATCAGATGTAACCCAACTGCCTTAGGCCGGTTTCACACGTCCGTTTATTTCCAGTACCGGAAAAAATGGTATCGGAAATATCCATGTTCATGTGTTTAATACTTGTGGCAACCTTGTGCCGCCCAAGTTCCAGATCAGTACCACAAGGATGAACGCCGGGGAAGAAGCGCTACAGTAAGTGCTGTTCCCTGGCGGCATGTGTTGAAGACAGCTCTCATCATTCTCCCCTGCTCTGCTGGCGATTGGCGCGAGCAGCGGAGAATGATGAGTTATATTAAAGTCAGAACAATGATAGCAGGTGGAGGCTTTTGGGACTACTACTCCCATCATCCAACATTTGCTGCCGCTAAACACAGTGACAGCAGGAGCGGATGATTGGGGTCTTCCTCAGCTGCCACCTGCGATATAATGAAATAAATTATTGAAATATCCAGCATGGGTTCCCTCCAATTTTCTTGAACCAACCAGACAAAACTCACAGCTGGGGGCTGCAACCCCCAGCTGTCAGCTTCAGCAAGGTTGGTTATCAAGAATAAAGGGGTCCTCGCGCTGTTTTTTTAATTATTTAAATAAATAATTTAAAAATCGGCGTGGGGTTTCCCCCCATTTTTGACAACCAGCCTTGCTAAAGCTCAAAGCTGGAGGTTAGTATTCTGTGGCTGGTAAGGGGCCAATGATATACGCCCCATGCAGCCTAAAAACAGCAGCCTGCAGGTGCTCAGAAAAGGCACATCTATTAGATGTGCCAATTCTGATGCTTTGCCCGGCTCTTCACACTTGCCCAGAAGCCATGGCAAGTGGGGTTCATATTTGTGGGGTTGATGTCACCTTTGTATTGTCAGGCGACATCAAGCCCACGGCTTAGTAATGGAGAGGTGTCTACAAGACACCTCTCCATTACTAATCCTATAGTTATATATATATCAAGACACAGCCAGAATAAAGTCCTTTAATTGAAAAAATGACACAGACTCCTTTATTAATCTCAATTAAACCATACTTACGACCTTGCCTAATTCAACCGAAGCCCTCGATCTCCTGTAATAAAAGTGAAACAAAAAAACAAGTACCATATGTAACAACTCTGCTGGCATCTCAGCATGGCCTCACATCTCTTACACAATCTTACCCACTGCTCCAGGCCATGATGTGCTTTCTCTTTAATGCCAGCTCCATGTTCTGTGTCTCTGCTCTGTACATGCTTCATGGCTATGTGTATAGGGGGCCGGCGCCTGAACTCTCTGGTTCTTATAGGAATCAGGTGCATCTGTCTAATCAGTTCCTGACCAATTACCAAGAGGCCTCCTGTATATAGTGCAGCTCCACCCTGTGCTCTGGGCCTGTGCAATGTGTTAGCTCAGTTAGTGTTTAGCTGCTGAGTTTGCCTGGCCTTGCTCTGAGTTATTTCCTCTGTGCTATTGCCTTGATCTTGTAGTCTGCCCTCCAGGAGGCAGAATATCCTGGTCCCTGTGTCTTTGTCCCTGTGACTTTGTCCCTGTGTCTTGTTCTATTGCCTTGTCTATACTTTTCTCGGTCTCCTTGTCTGTAGCTTCCTTCCCTGCTTTCTTTCCTTGTGTTTTCTGTCTGCTTACACTCCGCACTCTTGCGGCTCTGCACTCAGACCTTGCTTCGCACTCTCTGGCTTTGCTCTGTGGCTCCGCTCTCTGCGGTACTATCTGGCTCTGCCTCCTGTGTTTCTGCACTTGGCTCCGTCTCTGCTCTTGGCTCCGCCTCCAGCGTCTCCGCTCTTGGCTCCGCCTCCAGCGTCTCCGCTCTTGGCTCCGCCTCCAGCGTCTCCGCTCTTGGCTCCGCCTCCAGCGTCTCCGCCCTTGGCTCCGCCTCTTGCGGCTTCGTCCTTGGCTCCGCCTCCAGCGTCTCCGCTCTTGGCTCCGCCTCCAGCGTCTCCGCCCTTGGCTCCGCCTCTTGCGGCTCCGTCCTTGGCTCTGCCTTCTCCTTCTCTTCTCTTAGTTCCACCTTCTACTTGTTACTTGGTCCCCCTGTGTGAACAGGTCCCTACCTGTTCCTTCATTCTCCTTTCCTTCTGGCTTGTTTCCGTACCTGCATCTTCTGTGTGTACAGGTCCCTACCTGTTCCTTCATCACACTCACAATAGGACTGCACTCGGGTGTCATCAGAGTGCAGCCTGATTCATACACCACATCAACCTGTCCTGTGTATCCTGTGTTCCTGCCAGTCCTGCCGTTCCTGCCCTGCCTTCCAGTCCTGTGTTCTCTGCAGTGCCTCCCAATCCTGTGTTCCTGCCAGTCCTGCCGTTCCTGCCCTGCCTTCCAGTCCTGTGTTCCTGCTGTCCTAGCCAGTCCTGTTTCCTGCCGTGTCTCTGCCAGCCCTGAGTTCTCTACCGTGTCTCTGCCAGCCCTGTCTTAGCCGTGCCAGCCTACTCGTCTGTGTTCCAGCCGTGCTCTTCTGCCAGTCCTGCCTAATGCCCGCACCAATCCAGGTGTTCCTGTCTCCCAAGTGGGATCAGCAGCCACAGCCAGACACCACCCTGGAGTAGCACCTGGCAGCTGCCTGCTGCACAAGCCTGTCCTCACCATCAGAGGCTCCAGTGAAAACCCAGGCAGCTGTCATAGTCACGCCCCTTCCAGGGTAGTCTGGTTTGTGGCACAGTGGGGCCACAAAACCCCCGAGCTCACGCCCACCAGTCAGGGCGTGAGCGTGACAGTTTGCACAGGCCATGGCCTCCGCTGTATCCCATGTCCTACCGCTCTCAGAGCATGATGAACTTTCTGTCTACCAGTATGAGCAAGCTGAAGAATTTGTTCCGCCCTGTGTCGTTCCAATTGAGGAGACCTCGGGCCCAATCATAATTTCAAACGCTCTCTACGATCAACTCCGGGCCTATGAGGAAGAGCACAACCCAGCAGACCCACCTAGGTTCTATGGGAATCCAGAGGAATGCAGAGGCGTAGCTAGAGCTTTTGCCGCCCGGGGCTGTTCCCGAGTTTGGCGCCCCCCCCCCCCCCATCCCCCCCCCGCCAGCTCAATACACACAAAGGTTACCAAAAATGGTTTTCCTGTTTTGTAGAACTTAAACTGGGCCTAATGGTGTCACCCCCACATGCCACACCTGTGACTTAATACCACCACACCATGACCAGGCCACATAGTGACCGAATAATACTACATACAAGGGACAAATACCACCGCACCATTTCCAGACCACATATTACCACCACATAGTGACTGAATACTACAATACTGATCAGTAATAAAAAAAAAGCACCATACTATCACCATAAGTGCCAGTATTCACAGGAGATCTGTACTTAGTATGCAGTGTCTGTGTAGAGGTAATACAGAGATCACTGGTGACATTATACACAGGACCTCTATATAGTATACAGTGTATAGTGTCAGTGTATAGGTAACACTGACTCACCAGTGACGTCTCTAGGTGAAGTCCTTCATCTTTTATCCAGCACAGACCGCCATCATTCCTTCCAGCCAGGACTCGTTTCTGCAGGAAATAACACAGTTATCTCGAGCTCCGCTTGCAGAACACATTACTTAATTTTTCACAACTTCTACATTACACCACATGAAGAAAAAAAGGTGATATAGTGTCACTCTGCACAGTAACAGGACCGCCCCCCCATTTAAAACAGTATACTCAAAAAATAAAATAAATACATCACTGCAGTAACAATATCCCTTAATTATCCCCTATGGTAATAATATTCCCCACCCTGGCCCCGTTTATCTCATTCCTGGCTCCAGCCATATGTTGTCGTATCCTGCCCTCATGAGTATCCATTCTACCCCATATGATCTCCCCATCCTGCCCCACCAGCCTCCATCGTATCCGTCCTGCCCCATGATCCAATCCTGCCCCGTGTCTCCAATCATGCCCCGTATCTACATTCTGCCCATGCCTCAAGTCCTGCCCCCAGTGTGTCCAGCATATTACCCTCATGTTGTCCAGCAATCTGCCCCAGTGTGTCCAGCATATTACCCCCATGTTGTCCAGCAATCTGCCCCAGTGTGTCCAGCATATTACCCCCAGTGTGTCCAGCAATCTGCCCCAGTATGTCCAGCATATTACCCCCAGTGTGTCCAGCAATCTGCCCTCAGTGTGTCCAGCAATCTGCCCCAGTGTCCAGCCTTTCCCCAGTGTGTCCAGCAGTCTGCCCCAGTGTGTCCAGCATATTACCCCCAGTGTCCAGCATTGCCCCAGTGTGTCCAGTATATTACCCCCAGTGTGTCCAGCAATCTGCCCCAGTGTCCAGCATTGCCCCAGTGTGTCCAGAAGTCTGCCCCAGGGTCTCCAGCATTGCCTCAATGTGTCCAGAAATCTGCCCCAGGGTCTCCAGTATTGCCCCAGTGTGTCCAGCAATCTGCCCCAGGGTCTCCAGTATTGCCCCAGTGTGTCCAGCAATCTGCCCCATGGTCTCCTGTATTGCCCCAGTGTGTCCAGCATTCTGCCCCATGGTCTCCAGTATTGCCCCGGTGTGTCCAGCAATCTGCCCCATGGTCTCCAGTATTGCCCCAGTATGTCCAGAAGTCTGCCCCAGGGTCTCCAGCATTGCCTCAATGTGTCCTGAGATCTGCCCCATGGTCTCCAGTATTCAGTGTGTCCAGCATTCTGCCCCATAGTCTCCTGTACTGCCCCAGTGTGTCCAGCATTCTGCCCCATGGTCTCCAGTATTGCCCCAGTGTGTCCAGCATTCTGCCCCATGGTCTCCAGTATTGCCCCAGTGTGTCCAGCATTCTGCCCCATGGTCTCCAGTATTGCCCCAGTGTGTCTAGCAATCTGCCCCATAGTCTCCTGTATTGCCCCAGTGTGTCCAGCAATCTGCCCCATGGTCTCCTGTATTGCCCCAGTGTGTCCAGCAATCTGCCCCATGGTCTCCTGTATTGCCCCAGTGTGTCCAGCAATCTGCCCCATAGTCTCCTGTATTGCCCCAGTGTGTCCAGCAATCTGCCCCATGGTCTCCTGTATTGCCCCAGTGTGTCCAGCAATCTGCCCCATGGTCTCATGTATTGCCCCAGTGTGTCCAGCAATCTGCCCCATGGTCTCATGTATTGCCCCAGTGTGTCCAGCAATCTGCCCCATGGTCTCATGTATTGCCCCAGTGTGTCCAGCAATCTGCCCCATAGTCTCCTGTATTGCCCCAGTGTGTCCAGCAATCTGCCCCATGGTCTCCTGTATTGCCCCAGTGTGTCCAGCAATCTGCCCCATGGTCTCATGTATTGCCCCAGTGTGTCCAGCAATCTGCCCCATAGTCTCCTGTATTGCCCCAGTGTGTCCAGCAATCTGCCCCATAGTCTCCTGTATTGCCCCAGTGTGTCCAGCATTCTGCCCCATGGTCTCCAGTACTGCCCCAGTGTGTCCAGCAATCTGCCCCATGGTCTCATGTATTGCCCCAGTGTGTCCAGCAATCTGCCCCATGGTCTCCAGTATTGCCCCAGTGTCTCCAGCATTGCCCCAGCCCCAGACAGTCAGACATAAAGAAAAAAAAAAAAAAAGTAAAATCCTCACCTCTCCCGTTCCCAGCGCAGGTCCGGTGCAGTCAGCGTCTCTCCGGCTCTGCGACGCTCAGGACAGAGAGGCAGAGCGGCGCGCACAGTAGTGACGTCATCGCGCCCTCTGCTCTGAGACGTCGCAGAGTCAGAGGACGCTGCAGCTGCCGGCGCCGCAGGAACCAGGAGAGGTGAGTATAGAGCGGGGGGCGGGGGCGGGGGCGGGACCCGGGGGTGGGGGGAGCTGGCCCTGGTCGTGGCGGCGGACGGCGCCGCCCGAAGATTTAAAGGGGCGTCTTTTTTTTTTTTTTTTTTTATCTTCTTCTCCTGCAGCGCCGGCCGCCCCCAGCATTGTGGACCCCCCCACACCCCCCTTCCTACGCCACTGGAGGAATGCCAAAGCTTCCTGGAACAGTGCTTGCGCTACATCCTGCAGAATGCAGCTTGTTTTCCCTCTGACCGGATTAAGGTGGTCTACATCATGTCCTACCTAGCAGGAGATGCTTTATTATGGATTTGTCCCCTCTGGGAAGCAGGGGATCCTATCGTCATGAGTCTTGGGGCCTTCCTGGTGGCCTTCCGTAAAGTCTTTGACAAGCCTCGTCCTGCTGCTCCTGTGAAGTCTTCCCCATCTAGATCCGAGAGGCGCTCCAGATGGGCGAAACCTGTGAAGAAACCTCCACGTCAAGCCATGACCGTCTGTGATCTTCCAGTTCCTCTACCCGTTAAAGCAGCTACTCTAATAGAACCCAAAAAGACTGTCAAGAGTGGACTGGCAAAGCATCAGTCTAAGACCAGTCGTAAGAAGGGCTTACTATGTCGCTGCTGTTGTGAGGAACACCTGGAAGACCTCTGTCCAGGGGATCTAAAGCTCCAAAACCTCGGGCCAGTAGGAGAGACTGCCCTTGGTGAGAATAACTCCCTTCCGCTAAAGTCTGAGTCTGCTCCAGTGCCTTGTGGGAGCTTCGGTCCTGCAGATGTGTTAAAGCTGCTAACCAGACGGAGTCTAAGTGTGATTCCTGTTCCACTGCTCCAGAATCCTGTGAAGGTGTTTGGTGATTGCCGAGTCCTACTTATGAACAGTCCAGTGTTGAAGGGACAACTACAGCTCCAAATCGGAGCATTGTATGCGGAGAGATTTGTTTTCCACTGGTTGACCAGTCCGCCCGTCGGTCGTTCTGAACCGGATACTCTGCTGCACGTTCCGGTCCAAAGACCCAGTGTGGTTCTGCGTTTGGAACTATCAAGTCTCCAGAAGTTTCTTGTTCCTAAACTGCTAGGTCAACCTACAGTGTTGATTATCTTCTCCACCTAACCAGCTGGCTATTGAGTCACGGTGTGCTGACCTCACTGAAGTAAAGGAAACAGTGGCGTCCTCTCCGCACACCTCCAGTGTCAATACCTGTGACCAGTTCCCAGGAACATCCCTGTCACTTAAAAAAATTTCTATGAACTTTGGGAAGAAGATGCTTCCTGTAATGATGCCTTCGGATTCCATGTGGCAGGTGGATGAAGAAATTGAAGCTGAAGCTCTTGCATCTCTGTTCTTCACCAATCCAGAGGAAGAAATGGTCCAGTCTTGTCAGAGCAACTGGCTGATGGGGCTTGTTAATGTATGTCTTCTGCTTCCAAGTGGCTACTTGCTGATAATACTAAGACAGAGACTTACTCATCCTCTAATCTTGAAGAGGAGGTCCAGTTTTTTCAGGGTACCAGGTTGAAGATGTTTCCTATATGTATGCCACCAGTTTCCATCTGGCTATCGGGCGAAGATCCCAAGACTGAAGTGTTCTCATCTCTGCTTCCCACCGGTCTAAAGGAGGAGGTCCAATTTTCTTGTGATGATGGACTTAAGTTGGATCCAGTGAAGGTGTCTTCAGTGTCCAAAGAATCAGACTATGTTGTGGTCAAATCACAAGCTTCCAAGTCCCTGCTTCCTGTTGACCAGGTGAAAGAAGTCCTGTCCCTTGTGTCTTCTGAGTGGGAGGCTGATCTTACTGGACTCAAAGAGACTGAGCATCCTGAGATCTTTAATGTCTCAAATACCTCATTCTACGAGAGGAATGTTGTGATGGCTATGACTATGTGTCCTCCTGTCCTCCTTCTACAGGTTGTTCTGGCGGGCTTGAAGAGGAGGGGCCGTAAAGGGGGGGGTACTGTAACAACTCTGCTGGCATCTCAGCATGGCCTCACATCTCTCACACAATCTTACCCACTGCTCCAGGCCATGATGTGCTTTCTCTTTAATGCCAGCTCCATGTTCTGTGTCTCTGCTCTCTGCATGCTTCATGGCTATGTGTATAGGGGGCCGGCGCCTGAACTCTCTGGTTCTTATAGGAATCAGGTGCATCTGTCTAATCAGTTCCTGACCAATTACCAAGAGGCCTCCTGTATATAGTGCAGCTCCACCCTGTGCTCTGGGCCTGTGCAATGTGTTAGCTCAGTTAGTGTTTAGCTGCTGAGTTTGCCTGGCCTTGCTCTGAGTTATTTCCTCTGTGCTTTTGCCTTGTTCTTGTAGTCCGCCCTCCAGGAGGCTGAATATCCTGGTCCCTGTGTCTTTGTCCCTGTGTCTTTGTCCCTGTGTCTTGTTCTATTGCCTTGTCTGTACTTTGTCTTTTCTCGGTCTCCTTGTCTGTAGCTTCCTTCCCTGCTTTCTTTCCTTGTGTTTTCTGTCTGCTTACACTCCGCACTCTTGCGGCTCTGCACTCAGACCTTGCTTCGCACTCTCTGGCTTTGCTCTGTGGCTCCGCTCTCTGCGGTACTATCTGGCTCCGCCTCCTGTGTTTCTGCACTTGGCTCCGTCTCTGCTCTTGGCTCCGCCTCCAGCGTCTCCGCTCTTGGCTCCGCCTCCAGCATCTCCGCTCTTGGCTCCGCCTCCAGCGTCTCCGCTCTTGGCTCCACCTCCAGCGTCTCCGCTCTTGGCTCCGCCCCCAGCGTCTCCGCCCTTGGCTCCGCCTCTTGCGGCTCCGTCCTTGGCTCTGCCTTCTCCTTCTCTTCTCTTAGTTCCACCTTCTACTTGTTACTTGGTCCCCCTGTGTGAACAGGTCCCTACCTGTTCCTTCATTCTCCTTTCCTTCTGGCTTGTTTCCGTACCTGCATCTTCTGTGTGTACAGGTCCCTACCTGTTCCTTCATCACACTCACAATAGGACTGCACTCGGGTGTCATCAGAGTGCAGCCTGATTCATACACCACATCAACCCGTCCTGTGTATCCTGTGTTCCTGCCAGTCCTGCCGTTCCTGCCCTGCCTTCCAGTCCTGTGTTCTCTGCAGTGCCTCCCAATCCTGTGTTCCTGCCAGTCCTGCCGTTCCTGCCCTTCCTTCCAGTCCTGTGTTCTCTGCAGTGCCTCCCAATCCTGTGTTCCTGCCAGTCCTGCCGTTCCTGCCCTGCCTTCCAGTCCTGTGTTCTCTGCAGTGCCTCCCAATCCTGTGTTCCTGCCAGTCCTGCCGTTCCTGCCCTGCCTTCCAGTCCTGTGTTCCTGCTGTCCTAGCCAGTCCTGTTTCCTGCCGTGTCTCTGCCAGCCCTGAGTTCTCTGCCGTGTGTCTGCCAGCCCTGTCTCAGCCGTGCCAGCCTACTCGTCTGTGTTCCAGCCGTGCTCTTCTGCCAGTCCTGCCTAATGCCCGCACCAATCCTGGTGTTCCTGTCTCCCTAGTGGGATCAGCAGCCACAGCCAGACACCACCCTGGAGTAGCACCTGGCAGCTGCCTGCTGCACAAGCCTGTCCTCACCATCAGAGGCTCCAGTGAAAACCCAGGCAGCTGTCATAGTCACGCCCCTTCCAGGGTAGTCTGGTTTGTTGCACAGTGGGGCCACAAACCCCCCGAGCTCACGCCCACCAGTCAGGGCGTGAGCGTGACACCATACCTGTCCGTCATTCTATTCCACGCCGTAATCCATGTCTGGGGGCTAAATAATTTTCAACCTGGACAGTGCCAAGATGCGTGGTCGTCCAGGCTGAGAACCACTGGTGATTGAGCTGCTGCGAGTGCAGCCTGAGTGACTGGAGGTGACATCATCAAGGTCGTGATGAATCTCAAGACCATGGGAAAATGCCAGTGATGATGTCACCGCTGGTGAATGATGCTGCGCTCTCAGCAGCTCACTTACCTGTGGTTCTCAACCTGGACGGTCACATCTTGGCACTGTCCAGGTTGATGACTATTTAGCCCCCAGACATGTTTTGACTCCCGTGCTGACGGTAAAAAATGGACACGTCTACGTGTGGGGCACATGGACACACGGTCTGTGGAAACACACTGACATGTGCACAGACCCATTCATTTGCATGGGTCTACGTGTGTCAGTGTCTCCGGTACATGTGAAAACTGTCACCACAGGTACTGGAGACATGGATGTGTGAAAGAAGCCTAAAGGGGTATTCCCATCTCCAAGATCCTATCTGAATATGTAGTAGGTGTAATAATAATAAAATTAATAAATACCTCCAATTAGAAATGTCGTATAATTTTTCTGATTCGCTATGTCTCTTTCCTCATGTGAAGGCATTGCAGGACCTTAGGAATCCATGGTTACGACCACTTGCAGTTAGCTAACTAATTGACACCATATCAGTGGTCGTAACCATGGATACCTAAGGTCCTGCAATGCCTGCAAATAAGGAAAGAGACAATCAGAAGAGCTATACTACATTTCTACTTGGAGGTATTTGCTAATTTTACTATTATTATACCTACTACATATTGGGATATGATTTTGGAGATGGGAACGCCCTGATAAGGACTCTTCATCCAGGACATGTGATTCATGATGTAAAAGCTACATATAAAGCACTGCCATGCATATCTGGTGCCATTTCACTCTCCAAGCAGCTGTTTACTTCTTCATGGACTAGTGTCAGATTTTACTGTAATCCTATCATTCTATTCATGAACAAACACGCTCAGGATGAACTGATTATGACAGAGGTTAAAAAGCAATGGTGCATCTGTAATTAAAGTCTATGGGAAGGTTGTTTAAAGGGAACCTGTCACCCCGTTTTTCAGATTGAGATAAAAATACTGTTAAATAGGGCCTGCGCTGTGCGTTACTATAGTGTATTTTGTGTACCCTGATTCCCCACCTATGCTGCGAAATACATTACCAAAGTCGCCGTTTTCGCCTGTCAATCAGGCTGGTCAGGCCAGGTGGGCGTGGTGACATCGCTGTTTCTTCCCCAGCTTTCCGTTGGTGGCGTAGTGGTGTGCGCATGTCCAAGTGCCGAATCCACTGTGGCAGTGCCGAATCCACTGCCGCACGTGCGCAGATGGAGTGCTCTGCTGCACGGGGCTTCAGGAAAATGGCCGCGGGATGCCATGCGTGCGCAGATGGAGATCACGGCGGCCATTTTCCTGAAGCCGAGATGCAAACTCGGCTTTGGGAAAATGGCCGCCGCGATCTCCATCTGCGCACGCGCTGCATCCCGCGGCCATTTTCCTGAAGCCCCGTGCAGCAGAGCACTCCATCTGCGCACGTGCGGCCTCAGGAAGATGGCCGCCCCCACCGATGACAAGGGTAATAGCGCAGAGCGCAGATCGCGCGCTTTTTCTTCACCTGCGCGCAGTGGATTCGGCACTTGGACATGCGCACACCACTACGCCACCAACGGAAAGCTGGGGAAGAAACAGCGATGTCACCACGCCCACCTGGCCTGACCAGCCTGATTGACAGGCGACTTTGGTAATGTATTTCGCAGCATAGGTGGGGAATCAGGGTACACTACATACACTATTGTAACGCATAGCGCAGGCCCTATTTAACAGTATTTTTATCTCAATCTGAAAAAACGGGGTGACAGGTTCCCTTTAACTCCTTCACTCTCAGCAATTTTTTATTTATTTAAGATTTAGTATTTTTCTTCATTTTTTTCAAAAGCTACAATTTTTAGCCTTCCACCAACACAGCAGTGCGATGGCTGGTTTATATGGGATGAGTTGCAGTTTTGAATGACATGATTCATTTTACCATGGAAAGTACTGAAAAGTGAGAAAAAAAATTAAAGTGGAATGAAATTGTTAAAAAATGAAATTCCGACATGGCCCATTGGATTTAGTTTTTACAAAGTTCATTGTAAGACCTGACAATGTTATTCTTTAGGTCAATGCGGAGTGTGTTACACCGCGGCATAACGCGGTCCGTTAACGCTGCCATTAACCCTTTGTGAGCACTGACTGCGGGGAGTAAGGAGCGGCCATTTTGCTGCCGGAATGTGCCCGTCGCTGATTGGTCGTGGCCGTTTTGCTGCGACCAATCAGCGACTTGGGATTTCCGTGACAGACAGAAAGACAGACAGACAGAAAGACGGAAGTGACCCTTAGACAATTATATAGTAGATTATACAGATCGTGACCACTAAACCAATATACTAAATCAGAGTCTTGGAGGAATTTGGCAAAAGTAGGAAAAGTAGGAAAATTGTTGAACCCACAGCTATCCATATGTTCAATGATTTTAATACTAGTAACCCAAAGCGGGAAAACTTATCATTAAGTGCTGGTATGCTGTTTATAGGAGCTCACATAGAAAAAACGTATTCTGAACGGTGTATACAATTAATATGCAAAATATAAACGTACATGAAGTCAATATTTCAACAGAGCCAAAACATCAGTTTATCCTGGTTGTAAATCAGCAGATGGTCCATGAAAAAAATAAAAACGACAGTCAGGTTTGTTTGTACAACCCAGTGAACAACAAGTCCTCATTCAAGCCAGATGGAGTAAGGCTCTTGAGATTAAAGATCCACTTAAATTCGCATTTAAGCAATTCAAGGGTTGTATCCCCACCCCAGATATCTGGTTGGAACAGCTCAAGTCCAAAAATCTTGGTTCCTCTGGATTGGGAGCCATGCACGGTCAAGAAATGTGAGGCCACAGATGTTAACGTCTTGCCCTTATCTTTATCCTTTTTCGCAGTCACAATGGTAGAACAATGCTGCTGTATCCTCCTCTTTAGCTCCTGTGTTGTCTGCCCAACATATATCTTTGGACATGGACTGACCAAGACATAAATCAGATTTCGAGATTTACAGTTGAAATAAAACTTTGTGTCAATCTGAAACGGAAAGGAAGGTAGCGTGAGAATGCTACTATTAGACATGAATGGGAAAATGTTGCACCTGCCACATGGAAAAGTCCCCCGGAGTCGTATGCCCCTTCCAAGCCTAGCTGTAGGACTTTTAAAATGACTATGACTCAAATCATCCCTTAGGCTTCTGGCCATTCTTGCTATCAGACTAGGCTGTTTAGAAATGTGGAGTCTAAGCCTAGGCTCACTAAGCAGGATCCCCCAGTGTTTGGACAAAATGCCCCGGACTTCTGGCCACTTGTTGTTATAGGCGGTAACTACCCCAAGTGGTTTGGGAGGTCTCATCAACCGAGGTTGTAAAAGGCTGCTTCTGTCCGCCTCCCTCGCAGCCACAAAAGCTTGTGAGATTACCTTTTTAGGGTACCCCCTGTTTTTGAAACGAAGGGTAAGATCCTTAGCCTGCTCCAGGAATTCTTTTTGTGCACTACAATTCCTTTTTAACCAGTAAAATTGCCCCTTAGGGATGCCATTCTTAAGATGTTGTGAGTGGCAACTCGAGAAGTACAACAAAATGTTCGTGGCTGTAGGCTTGCAATAGAGGGTGTTGGAGATCTGCGAGTCATGAAAGAGAAGCTTAAGATCAAGGAATTCAACCATTGTTTTTGAGAAGTGTGATGTAAGGTGGATGTTGCAAGGGTTCGTATTCAATTTCTCAATAAAAATCTGGCATTCTTCCAGGGTGCCTGTCCAGAAAAACAAGATATCGTCAATGTATCAAAACCATTTAGTAACATAGATGGAAAATTGCTCAAGACAGTATACCCTGTTGATCTCCCACCACCCCAAAAATAAATTAGCATACGAGGGCGAACATCGTGCGCCCATCACAGTGCCCGTAACTTGCCTGTAATGGACCCGATCGAATGCAAAGTAGTTTTCATCCAATACAAAGTATAAGAGGTCCAAAAGGAAGGAGTCATGTTTCCTGTCTCCGGAAGATTGTTGGTCCAAGAAAAATGTGTTTTATGTAAATATGCAGAATATATGCAGCAGAAAAAATGCATCTTGTATGAACACAGCCTCATAAAATGCCAAGTTGGATACTACAGAGGGCTTTCAGCTGGCTTCAGGTTGCCATGGAAGCCAGCAGCACTTTCTGTTTGAATATTCAAGGCGCACAGTCAGAAGGACCCTCATACACTTTCAGACTACCTAAACTCATCATTGCCCCAATCTCTTCTTTTTCCTGTCCTGATCTGGCTGTATATCACTACAACGATACTCTTATAAGCACCCTAGACCAAGTAGCTCCCGTCACCCTCAGAACCTCCAAACACAGAGTGAAACAGCCCTGGCTCACATCGCAAACCCGATTTCTCCAGCGATGCTCTAGGTGTGCTGAAACCTTATGGAGGAAAACATGCACACCAGAAGACTTCATACACTTCAAATTTATGCTAAGGACCAATAATTCTGCCCTTCACCTCGCCAAACACAACTACGTCACCACCCTGATCTCCTCACTATCCAACAACCCCAAGAAACTTTTTGACACCTTTCACTCCCTCCTCAGGCCAAAAGCACAAGCCCCTATCACAGACATTTGTGCCAATGGCCTGGCCTCCCACTTTATAGAGAAAATAGACAATATCCATCAGGAAATCCGCTCCAAATCACCAAGTTCAGTGACTCCCATCCCTCCCTGTATTTCCCCTGGCTCACTCTCCACATTCGATCCCATCACAGAAGAAGAAGTCTCCAGGCTCCTCTCCTCTTCTCATCCGACTACATGTACCACCGACCCCATTCCCTCACATCTCCTCCAGTCTCTCTCTCCAGTCGTCACAACTCACCTAACTACAACCTTTAATCTCTCCCTCTCCTCTGGCATTTTCCCCTCCTCCTTCAAACACTCTATCATTACTCCATTACTAAAGAAACCCACCCTCGACCCATCCTGCACAAACAACTACAGACCAGTCTCCAATCTCCCCTTCATCTCTAAACTCTTGGAGCGCCTGATATACTCCCGCCTTACCCGTTACCTCTCCATTCATTCCCTCCTAGACCCTTCACAGTCCGGTTTCTGCCCCCTACATTCGACAGAAACTGCACTCATCAAAGTGACCAATGACCTTCTGACAGCAAAACGTAATGGTGACCACTCTCTGCTCATTCTTCTCGACCTTTCTGCTGCTTTCGACACTGTTGACCACCCTCTCCTACTTTCTAGGCTCCAGTCACTTGGCATTAAGGACACTGCTCTTTCCTGGTTCTCCTCCTATCTTTCTGACCGCTCCTTCAGTGTTCTGTTCTCTGGCTCCTCCTCATCTCCTCTTCCTCTCACTGTCGGGGTACCTCAGGGCTCAGTCCTTGGCCCCCTTCTCTTCTCTCTCTACACGGCCCCAATTGGACAGACCATCAGCAGATTTAGCTTTCAGTACCATCTTTATGCCGATGAGACACAACTATACACATCATCCCCTGACCTTACCCCCGCTGTACTACAGAACGCCACTGATTGTCTGTCCGCAGTCTCCAACATCATGTCTGCTCTCTATCTGAAACTCAACCTCTCCAAAACTGAACTTCTTCTGCTCCCGCCATCTACTATCCTCCCTAAATCTGACATTTCCTTCTCCGTGGGTGGCACCATAATAACACCCCAGCAGCAGGAGCGCTGTCTGGGTGTTATATTTGACTCCGATCTCTCCTTCACCTCCCATATACAATATTTTGTCCACTCGTGCCGCTTACACCTAAAGAACATCTCTAAAATCGACCCTTTTCTCACCATGGAAACAGCAAACACCCTCACAGCCTCACAGTCGCCCTGATCCACTCCCGCCTGGACTACTGTAATGCTCTACTAATTGGCCTCCCCCTTAAGGTACCGTCACACTAAGCGACGCTGCAGCGATACCGACAATGATCCGGATCGCTGCAGCATTGCTGTTTGGTCGCTGGAGAGCTGTCATACAGACAGCTCTCCAGCGACCAACGATGCCGGTAACCAGGGTAAACATCGGGTTACTAAGCGCAGGGCCGCGCTTAGTAACCCGATGTTTACCCTGGTTACCATCCTAAAAGTAAAAAAAACAAACGCTTCATACTTACCTTCCACTGTCTGTCCCCGGCGCTGTGCTTCTCTGTACTGGATGTGAGCACAGCGGGCGGAAAGCACAGCGGTGACGTCACCGCTCTGCTTTCCGGCCGCTGTGCTCACAGTGAGTGCAGGAAAGCACAGCGCCGGAGGACAGACAGCGGAAGGTAAGTATGAAGCGTTTGTTTTTTTTACTTTTAGGATGGTAACCAGGGTAAACATCGGGTTACTAAGCGCGGCCCTGCGCTTAGTAACCCGATGTTTACCCTGGTTACCAGCGAAGACATCGCTGAATCGGCGTCACACACGCCGATTCAGCGATGTCAGCAGGAAGTCCAGCGACGAAATAAAGTGCTGGACTTTCTGCAGCGACCAACGACATCACAGCAGGATTCTGATCGCTGCTGTGTGTCAAACTGAACGATATCGCTAGCCAGGACGCTGCAACGTCACAGATCGCTAGCGATATCGTTTAGTGTGACGGTACCTTTACTCGACTTTCCCCTCTCCAGTCCATCCTTAATGCAGCAGCCAGGGTCATTCATCGGGCTAGTCATTACTCAGATGCATCTGGTGCGCCCCCAGACGCAGGGCCGTGGGTTACTCGGTACCGGTCCTCTCTGGCTCAGTTCTGGGGATGTCACAGTGGCTGGACCCGGTCCGTGACCCTGCTAAGGGGTGTCCAATAAAAGAGATAATGAAAGTCAGCTAAGGTTTCTTGACTCCACCTGTGGTATTCGGTCAGGGTGACCGACGCTGCTTAGGGTCCACTGGGGTGATGTGATGGCAGCTAGATGGTATACCTTCCAACAGGTGAAGTATGTCCCCAGGGCTTCCCAGTGGTGTAGGTAGCGATGGTGTGAGGTGCAGTCAATAACGAGGACACAGGGTTGCAGTCTCTTTACCTCTTTACTGGTGACTTCAGGATCCTCAATCCAGAGCACTGTTAACAGGGCTGTCTGAGACCGGCCGGTCCGAAGGCACATCCAGAGTTCCCTTTGCAGGTGGAAGTCGTTGCCTACCACTAGCGCCTGTGTGTTGTAGTGCTTCCCTGCTGAGCATTCGGGATAGTCCTCACAACTTCTGCTCTCGTTCTTTCTCGTTCTTTCTAGTTCTTTCTCATTCTTTCTATTCTCCGTCCCCCAAGTTTGTTATGGCTAGGACACACCCGTTTGACGGGTAGGCTCGGAGCTATTCTGGGACCCTAGAGATGCCCCTCTCCACGGTTGCCCCCTATGTCTGCTTAGGTGATGTAAGGTAGACAGCCAACTTATAATTAACTGTCCTGCGGTATTTGAAGTAAGGCATAAAGTCAGTTACTTCCTCGGTGTTCCGGGCACCGGCTACGCGCCTCAGTAGGATGTTGCCGTTCTCGGGGCATGACTCCTACTGGCTCTCCTTTGTGCTTGATCTCGTTTCTCACTGTCCACAATATCCTTCGCTTTGTGTCCTTTCTAAGGATACCGCCACAAGGTAGTGCAGGCGCGGTTCCATTTCGTTCTGTTATTGTTGCTAAGTCTCTGCCAGGTTCCCACGCCTGACAGGGACTCCCCTGAAGTCTCCCCTGCAACACCCGCTGCCACGGGATGTTGCCTGGGCAAAACACAGTCAGCTTCTGTCCTAACTTCCTATCCAACCCCTAGTTTTACCAGTGTGAGGAGTGGCCTAATAAATAAAACCTTTTGCTCCCCCTAGTGGCCGGAGTGTGAAGTGTAATGTGTGCTTGTGATTCCTGGTCAGATGAACTCCTTTACTGCCATCAGACGTACCATCACTCCCCTTAGTGGCAGAGCGACATTACTGCAACGACCAGGTCTCTGGGGCGCTGCACATCTGCTCTTCGCCAGTCGTTACACTGGCTGCCCATTTATTACAGGATACAATTTAAAGTACTTGTTCTCACCCACAAAGCTCTCCACAGTGCGGCACCCCCATACATCTCCTCCCTCATTTCGGTCTATCGGCCTAGCCGACCGCTGCGCTCTGCAAATTACTTTCAACTAACCTCTGCACTAATCCGTACCTCCCACTCCCGCCTCTAAGACTTCTCCCGCACTGCGCCAATCCTCTGGAATGCTCTACCCCAAGATATTAGGACCATCCACAATTTGCATAGTTTTAGGTGCTCGCTCAAAACACATTTGTTCTGAGCGGCCTATCACATTCACTAATCAAAGTCATGTTATGTTTGTGTGTAGCCCATTCACTATCTCCATCTATCCCCCACCCCCTGAAGATGGCTGGACCATCATTGTAAATACATCATTGTAAATACACACCTGTGCTTTGTATCTCCCCCACCTCATTGTAGATTGTAAGCTCTCACGAGCAGGGTCGTCTTATTTCGCTTTAATTATTGTATTGTTAACGTTGTTACTTATGACTGTTGTGTTTGAAACTGTTAAACTGTAAAGCGCTGCGGAATATGTTGGCGCTATATAAATAAAGATTATTATTATTATTATTATTATTATTATTGAGGACCAACTCTACACATATGGACCCCAGTATAGTTACTTCCTTATGGAACGGGAGGCTAATAAAACACAGAGCCATGGCCAAAAAATGCAGCCTCATGGACGTGCCAAGTGGGAAGCTACGGAGGGTTTTCAGTTGGCTCAGGTGGCCATGGAAGCCAGCAGCACTTTACGATTGTTGCTGTTTGAACATGCAAACAACACAGCCGGAAGGACCAACTATACACATATGGACCCCAGTAAAGTTACTTCTTTATGGAGCAAGAGGTTAATAAAACACAGAGCCCTGGCCATGCCCACCTTGTCAACCATCTTAAGCTTCAGAGCCACTCACATGGACTCTCCAGTTATTTTGCGTCTTCACCCGCTGCCTGTTTCTCGTCTAATGATAATGGTGATCCCCGCGTATGTCAGAAACAAATGTATGTGCATCCCTTAATCCCTGACACCTATAAAAACCAATTGTACAAGAGTACTTAAGGATCCTCTCATCAATTCATGAGATGCCGGTTCCCCTGACAACACTCTGAGGAAATGTGCGCTTGCCGGAGAATACACCGTCCCTGCTTAAAACTCAGCTGGAAAGGAATCAATGGAGTAATCCAATAAGTGGGCTGTTTAGATATCTGATCAATTCAAGGGGAAAATTGCTTTGATAATATTGTGTCTGATCTGCAAACTCCAGGAGATGATAATGTTATTGCATTCCTTGTAGATGTACCGGAGGAGCGGGCTTTATTGTAGTGGAGAATGGAGGGAAATATCTTGTAACGTATTCATCTTATTCCTGATACTCCTTCAATATAGATTTTACATTTATATGCCGAGATATAAGCAGCTCCATCCATCACCCATTGGAGCTGACATGTAATAATAGACTGGAATTTCGGCTAATCTGGTGTCCGCTACGGAAACACAAAAACCCTACGGAAGACTTTTTCATACGAGGCGATAATTCAGTCAGGACGCATGCCACCTGCCATCTGATATTTTTGTATATTTAAGGGGCACTTATCACTTCAGATGACTTTTCAGAATAAGCTGCATTGTGTGTACATGGGTAATAATAACATTGCTGTCCTTTCTATTACTTGTATCAGAGCCGGTGCCAACACCCGGTTAGCCCGAGCAAGTGCCAAGTTGTCAATTTGTGACATCCATTGTACATGTACGACAGACGTGCACACTGCATGCATGGCACATGCCTGCTCCAACCAGTGCAGTTGCCGGCTGTCTTATACAGCCGACACCATATCAACCTGCAAGAGACATTTAAGAGATTTCCAATAAGGGGGGACATGTCCGTGCAGCGCCAATCGCCAACTGTCCCACCCACCCGCAGCTTTATTGCGACTGACGATGACATTTTCATGGCTGGCAGGAGTCCCAAGCAACATATTTGGTATTTATTAAAGAGGAATTCTCCAAACTAATAACATGTTACAATATATATTCCATATAAAAACGTCAAACCCCCCCAAAAAAATGAAATGGCAGAACTGCTGTTTTGGTCACTTCGTCTCCCCCCAAAAAATGGAATAAAAAGAGATCAGAACGTTATGTAGATCCTAATCTGATAATGATAAAAACTACAGCTGGAAGCACAATACATAAGTCCTTATATAAGAAAATGGATAAAAAAATAATATATTAACAATCTTGGAAGGTGAGGAGGAAAACTCAAAAAGTACCAAGTGTGTCGTCTGGGGGCTCCATCTCTAATTGTCATTTGTCTCTGAGCTAGAGGTGATCCGATTTTCGAGGAAGTGGAGATGATGGAAGAAAAATTCTCCATGTTCTTCATTTCCACATCGGAGCCAACTACAGGAAACTTCGTTTTGTTGGTGGGAGTGAGCGACATTGTACCTGGTACTGCTGCTTCCATCGTCGTATTCAATGCACTTAGAGCTCCCTTTTACCTTTTCAATCAATAAGAATGCCGAACTGATGATTAGAGGATTACACTTTCTCTTTCTCCATCTTCCAAACAATACACCAGCTCCCTCAGCGTTACAGTTTGCAATTTGCTCTCGGAGACAGTTACCAAAGGGGACATGAGGAGAAGTTGGAAGCGTCTGCATTTTTCTACGTGTAGGGGTCCACGTGTAACGTTACGATCCCAGTACCCAGAGTCTTTGCCTATATGAGTCCCAGGGGCCTCTCGTTGAAACAATGCTCCCTGTTTAGTACTCACAGCAGGACGCTACCTTTTCCTAAGGCTCCCCTTTTCCGCTGGACCAGACGTATAAGATTTCCTTTCTTGCAGGGGTCCTCAAATGCCTTTGATGTCCCACCGCCTCTGTAACTAGTTTCTTCCCATGCCTTGTAGTTCCAAACCCAATCTTCTTTCTTTTGACCTGCTCTCTAACACATATTTGACTACTTCAACCCTGACTCACTACTTCCTATATCCGCTTTAGGCCCGCCCTTCTACACTCCCTGGGGACGTCCTTGTGGTTAACTCTATGGCCTGACACACAGAGACCGGCCATAGGGCTAAAATACTTTTATAATATGCATAAACTTTAACCACAACAACAAAACAATTTTAGCACTCTTGCCACAATGTGTTCTTGACGGGGACAGGACTCATCATCCACACTCTTATAGTTATAGGCTTATTTATTTTTTCCTTTGAAGGTAAAAAAAAAACTTAAAAAAATCTGAATATTCTACTTCTAAATCTTCTATAATTTTGTATAGTTTCCTGGAGGGGCTTATTTTATTTCTCGCTCTTCCGAAGCTTGGAGTAAGTCACCACCTTGACATGAGATCTTGAATTCCGTCACAACATGACAATGGGTTTTGAACAGAAAATAAAGGGACCATTATAGGGTATGGGTTGGTGGGGTGGGCCATTTCTAGGGCTCAGATGCCACCAGATCCCCTATTGCAGCCACAAAGAAGAATAGCCATGCATACAATTAGCTTTTTCTTGGCTGTGAAACAGGAAGCAGCCACGTAGAACGAGAAATGGACAATTGTTACTGGGTTGGATCAGTAATTTCACATTTTTGGAGGGTTTTCTGTGAAGCGTCCTAAATAAAAAAGTTTCTAGAATTGAAAGTTTGGTATACATTGAAGTCATTAAGAGACTGACACCAAATAACAGTATGGAGAACGTAGACGATTGGTGAAGCCAATGCACAAAAGTAAAAATCCTCCCCATGTGCCTTATACACGGTAATGGCGCTGTGATAACAGTAATTCCTCTGGGATAAATGCAGCCTAATTGATGGCCATTGTGACAAGTGAATACATCTAATGCATCGATAAAGCACACTGTGTCGTTTTCATCTCGAAAACATTATCTTAAGCCTTGATGCAGTTTGGATATTATGAAAATAGGAGAGGGGGTGGAAGAGATGGAAAAATCTTTTCTCGCATTTCATACAAATAACTCACATAATCAAGAAAGCGACAGGTAGCGAATATTCTGACTTGGGGATTAAGCAGCAAAAAAGACTAACATTTACTATAGAAATATCAGGTGTAAACAAATTTCAGCTTCTAGAAGTTATGTGCATCCTAATGGAGTGTGCGTTGGGAGGTGTTCTTGCCTGGTGTAGAATAAAACGTGTCTCTCTGTGATTTATAGGGGAATATACAGGTTCTATGCTAGGGACGGGCTGCACCTCAATGGGGAAGGTGCAGCTGTGTTGGGGGAGAAAATGGCTAGAAGGTTGGAGGAGTGTTTAAACTAGGGATTGGAGGGGAGGGTATTCATTTTATAGGAGAGGAAGATAGTGCAGATAGAGACCTGGGCACAAATAAGGAAGTTGTGGGTGGCGGTGGCATGGGGGGTGGGGTTAGAACAGTTAATAATTTAAGAAAGAATAGAGGTACAGAGAGGAGCATCAAGTGCATGTATACTAATGCCAGAAGCCTCGCCAACAAAATGGACGAATTAGAATTAATGTTGTTGGAGCATAATTATGACAGGGTGGGGATAACTGAAACGTGGCTGGATGAGAGCCATGACTGGTCTGTTAACTTGCAGGGCTATAGCCTGTTCAGAAATGACCGAATGGATAGGCGATGGGGTGGGGTGTGTCTATATGTAAAATCGTCCTTAAAACCCATCCTGCGTGATAATATAGGTAAATCTAATGAAAATGTAGAGTCCCTGTGGGTGGAGATAAGGGGAGGGGAAAAAATAATAAATTACTGATAGGGGTTTGTTATAAATCTCCAAAAATAATGGAAGCAATGGAGAATATCCTCGTAAAGCAAATAGATGAAGCTGCGACTCAAGGAGAAGTCATTATTATGGGGGACTTCAACTACCCTGAAATAGATTGGGGAACAGAAACCTGCAGTTCCAGCAAAGGTAATCGGTTTTTGACAACTATGAGAGACAATTACATTTCACAACTGGTTCAGGACCCAACAAGAAGGGGGGCACTGCTAGACCTAATATTAACCAACAGGCCAGACCGCATATCAAATATAAGGGTTGGGGGTCACTTGGGGAATAGTGATCACAAAATAATAAGTTTTCATGTATCCTTTAATAAGATGTATAATAGAGGGGTTACAAGGACACTAAACTTCAGGAGGGCAAATTTCCAACGGATGAGAGAGGATCTTGGTGCAATTAACTGGGACGATATCCTGAGACACAAAAATACACAAAGAAAATGGGAGACGTTTATTAGCATCCTGGATAGGACCTGTGCACAGTATATACCGTATGGGAATAAACATACTAGAAATAGGAGGAAACCAATATGGCTAAATAGAGCTGTAAGGGGCGCAATAAGTGACAAAAAGAAAGCATTTAGAGAATTAAAGGAAGTAGGTAGTGAGGAGACATTAAATAAATACAGAAAATTAAATAAATTCTGTAAAAAGCAAATCAAGGCAGCAAAGATTGAGACAGAGAGACTCATTGCCAGAGAGAGTAAAAATAATCCTAAAATATTCTTTAACTACATAAATAGTAAGAAACTAAAAAATGATAGTGTTGGCCCCCTTAAAAATAGTCTGGGTGAAATGGTGGATGAGGATGAGGAAAAAGCCAATATGCTAAATGACTTTTTTTCATCAGTATTTACACAAGAAAATCCCATGGCAGACAAAATGATCAGTGATAACAAAAATTCCCCATTAAATGTCACCTGCTTTACCCAGCAGGAAGTGCGTCGGCGTCTAAAAATCACTAAAATTGACAAATCTCCGGGACCGGATGGGATACACCCTCGAGTACTGCAGGAATTAAGTACAGTCATTGATAGACCATTATTTTTAATCTTCAAAGACTCCATAATAACAGGGTCTGTACCACAGGACTGGCGTATAGCAAATGTGGTGCCAATATTCAAAAAGGGGACAAAAACTGAACTCGGAAATTATAGGCCAGTAAGCTTCACCTCTACTGTGGGTAAAATCCTGGAGGGCATTCTAAGGGTTGCTATACTGGAGTATCTGAAGAGGAATAACCTCATGACCCAGTATCAGCACGGGTTTACTAGGGACCGTTCATGTCAGACTAATTTGATCAGTTTCTATGTAGAGGTAAGTTCCGGACTGGACCAAGGGAACCCAGTGGACGTAGTGTATATGGACTTTTCAAAAGCTTTTGATACGGTGCCACACAAAAGGTTGATACATAAAATGAGAATAATGGGGATAGGGGAAGCATGTGTAAGTGGGTTGAGAGCTGGCTCAGGGATAGGAAACAAAGGGTGGTTATTAATGGAGCACACTCGGACTGGGTCGCGGTTAGCAGTGGGGTACCACAGGGGTCAGTATTGGGCCCTCTACTTTTTAACATATTTATTAATGACCTTGTAGGGGGCATTCAGAGTAGAATTTCAATATTTGCAGATGACACTAAACTCTGCAGGGTAATCAATACAGAGGAGGACAATTTTATATTACAGGATGATTTATGTAAACTAGAAGCTTGGGCTGATAAATGGCAAATGAGCTTTAATGGGGATAAATGTAAGGTCATGCACTTGGGTAGAAGTAATAAGATGTATAATTATGTGCTTAATTCTAAAACTCTGGGCAAAACCGTCAATGAAAAAGACCTGGGAGTATGGGTGGATGAGGAGAATGAGGAGAACATAATTTTACCTCTATACAAGTCATTTGTTCGACCACACTTAGAATACTGTGCACAGTTCTGGTCTCCGGTGTATAAGAAAGACATAGCTGAACTAGAGCGGGTGCAGAGAAGAGCGACCAAGGTTATTAGAGGACTGGGGGGTCTGCAATACCAAGATAGGTTATTACACTTGGGGCTATTTAGTTTGGAAAAACGAAGACTAAGGGGTGATCTTATTTTAATGTATAAATATATGAGGGGACAGTACAAAGACCTTTCTGATGATCTTTTTAATCATAGACCTAAGACAGGGACAAGGGGGCATCCTCTACGTTTGGAGGAAAAAAGGTTTAAGCATAATAACAGACGCGGATTCTTTACTGTAAGAGCAGTGAGACTATGGAACTCTCTGCCATATGATGTTGTAATGAGTGATTAATTACTTAAATTTAAGAGCCCTGCTTCTTTCCGGCAGCCCTCCTTCCTAAGAATCAGCGCTTGAAGGACCTTCGGTGACGTCGCGGCTTGTGATTGGTCGCGCGAGCGGTCACATGGGCGGTCAGCAGGGCACGTCCGAGGGGGAGTATATTCCTATTAGGTATATACTCACCCTCGGACTCGCTCTGCTTCTTTCCGGCAGCCTTCCTTCCTAAGAATCAGCGCTTGAAGGACCTTCGGTGACGTCGCGGCTTGTGATTGGTCGCACGAGCGGTCACATGGGCGGTCGCGCGACCAATCACAAGCCGCGACGTCATCTAAGGCCCTTCACGCGCTGATTCTAAGGAAGGAAGGCTTCCGCTTAGTACCAGGGCGCGTCAGAGGGTGAGTATAGCAATATTTTTTATTTTAATTCTTTATTTTACACTTAAATATGGATTCCGATACCGATTTCCGATATTGCAAACATATCGGAACTCGGTATCGGAATTCCGATACCATATTCAGAAGATCGCCGACCTCATGGCCGACCCCACACAGTTGGCGACTTCTGAAAATGGCCGACCCGTTTCGCTCAACCCTACTTGTTGGTTCAGTTTTTTCTAGCATTTACTTTGGGCATTGTGCTTCATCCTCCATTTACCTTTTTATAGGTCTATGGGTTGATTGTTATGATAAGGTAATTCAGTACCACAATGGACATAGAGGTCAGAGCACATACAGTGACCTGACAATAACCCAAAAACATTGAACGAGCTCTGAGACGTGGGAACTCTGCTGACCGCAATCCCTAATCCTCTCCAACCACACTAGAGGCAGCCGTGGATTGCGCCTAACGCTCCCTATGCAACTCGGCACAGCCTGAGAAACTAGCTAGCCTGAAGATAGAAAATAAGCCTACCTTGCCTCAGAGAAATACCCCAAAGGAAAAGGCAGCCCCCACATATAATGACTGTGAGTTAAGATGAAAAGACAAACGTAGAGATGAAATAGATTTAGCAAAGTGAGGCCCGACTTTCTGAACAGAGCGAGGATAGGAAAGGTAACTTTGCGGTCAACACAAAGCCCTACAAAAACCACGCAAAGGGGGCAAAAAGACCCTCCGTACCGAACTAACGGCACGGAGGTACACCCTCTGCGTCCCAGAGCTTCCAGCAAGCAGGAAAAAACAAATAGACCAGCTGGACAGAAAAAAACAGCAAACAAAATAGCAAAGCAGAACTTAGCTATGCAGAGCAGCAGGCCACAGGAACGATCCAGGAGGAAACAGGTTCAATACTAGAACATTGACTGGAGGCCAGGATCAAAGCACCAGGTGGAGTTAAATAGAGCAGCACCCAACGACTTCCCCACATCACCTGAGGAAGGAAACTCAGAAGCCGCAGTACCACTTTCCTCCACCAACGGAAGCTCACAGAGAGAATCAGCCGAAGTACCACCCGTGACCACAGGAGGGAGATCTGCCACAGAATTCACAACAGTTGATGTGTTAGATATCTTTGTCTTTGAAGGTGCACTTGTTCGCTTGTATCACCATATGTGCTGGATAATACAGATTACATTGTCCTTGCATTGGACTTACAGTGGGGCAAAAAAGTATTTAGTCAGTCAGCAATAGTGCAAGTTCCACCACTTAAAAAGATGAGAGGCGTCTGTAATTTACATCATAGGTAGACCTCAACTATGGGAGACAAACTGAGAAAAAAAAATCCAGAAAATCACATTGTCTGTTTTTTTAACATTTTATTTGCATATTATGGTGGAAAATAAGTATTTGGTCAGAAACAAAATTTCATCTCAATACTTTGTAATATATCCTTTGTTGGCAATGACAGAGGTCAAACGTTTTCTGTAAGTCTTCACAAGGTTGCCACACACTGTTGTTGGTATGTTGGCCCATTCCTCCATGCAGATCTCCTCTAGAGCAGTGATGTTTTTGGCTTTTCGCTTGGCAACACGGACTTTCAACTCCCTCCAAAGGTTTTCTATAGGGTTGAGATCTGGAGACTGGCTAGGCCACTCCAGGACCTTGAAATGCTTCTTACGAAGCCACTCCTTCGTTGCCCTGGCGGTGTGCTTTGGATCATTGTCATGTTGAAAGACCCAGCCACGTTTCATCTTCAATGCCCTTGCTGATGGAAGGAGGTTTGCACTCAAAATCTCACGATACATGGCCCCATTCATTCTTTCATGTACCCGGATCAGTCGTCCTGGCCCCTTTGCAGAGAAACAGCCCCAAAGCATGGTGTTTCCACAACCATGCTTTACAGTAGGTATGGTGTTTGATGGATGCAACTCAGTATTCTTTTTCCTCCAAACACGACAAGTTGTGTTTCTACCAAACAGTTCCAGTTTGGTTTCATCAGACCATAGGACATTCTCCCAAAACTCTTCTGGATCATCCAAATGCTCTCTAGCAAACTTCAGACGGGCCCGGACATGTACTGGCTTAAGCAGTGGGACACGTCTGGCACTGCAGGATCTGAGTCCATGGTGGCGTAGTGTGTTACTTATGGTAGGCCTTGTTACATTGGTCCCAGCTCTCTGCAGTTCATTCACTAGGTCCCCCCGCGTGGTTCTGGGATTTTTGCTCACCGTTCTTGTGATCATTCTGACCCCACGGGGTGGGATTTTGCGTGGAGCCCCAGATCGAGGGAGATTATCAGTGGTCTTGTATGTCTTCCATTTTCTAATTATTGCTCCCACTGTTGATTTCTTCACTCCAAGCTGGTTGGCTATTGCAGATTCAGTCTTCCCAGCCTGGTGCAGGGCTACAATTTTGTTTCTGGTGTCCTTTGACAGCTCTTTGGTCTTCACCATAGTGGAGTTTGGAGTCAGACTGTTTGAGGGTGTGCACAGGTGTCTTTTTATACTGATAACAAGTTTAAACAGGTGCCATTACTACAGGTAATGAGTGGAGGAAAGAGAAGACTCTTAAAGAAGAAGTTACAGGTCTGTGAGAGCCAGAAATCTTGATTGTTTGTTTCTGACCAAATACTTATTTTCCACCATAATATGCAAAAAAAATGATAAAAAAACAGACAATGTGATTTTCTGGATTTTTTTTTCTCAGTTTGTCTCCCATAGTTGAGGTCTACCTATGATGTAAATTACAGACGCCTCTCATCTTTTTAAGTGGTGGAACTTGCACTATTGCTGACTGACTAAATACTTTTTTGCCCCACTGTATTTGCAATTTATTTAGGATCTATGTATAGGATGCGGTTATTCGGCACGGTTCAGTGAACACGTGCGGAATCACCGCTCGTACAAAAGCCGGCAGCGCTTTGGACGGAGCTGCGACCAAAGCGCTGCCAATACTGACTGTGGAAACATACCCTTAGGCTTTGCATAGAAGTTGTCTAATTGCCATCTTAATTTACTGAGATTACTTGTCCCATTCTATTGTGGGTTCATGGTGCGCACATTGGAGGAGGGATGATAGTCCTTACATGGACACACCTGCTTTCCTTGTCTGATTCAGATGCTCTCTCCAACATCGTCAACTCATTGCGCACATCATCTCACAAGCAGCACTCACCTTCACTCCTAAGGGTGACACATCAGATGTTCTTAGAGTCAAGCCAGCACTCCTCCAAGATTACTTTCTCCACAGCCGTACACCACCATGGACACACTGCCCAATAAGCCACAACTCAGTGAATGCTTCCCAAATCATTTACGCACTCATCATCAAGTGCGTAAACATCAGTGTCAAGGAACCACACTCCGCCGCCTCCAGTCGTGAGGACAATGATGCAATTGACTGAAGAGCGATGGATGAGACCTCGACTGTTTTCACTACTTTGTCATTTATTGAGGAACTTACAGTGAGCGTATAGTATATACATATCCGATTATAATGCATCGAATCTGTATGCATATAGGTCTTCACCTTGTCATGTTCCTCACACTATGCCTGAACGTTTTTTTCGGTGTGGCAGGAGCATGATCCAGCTGACAACAACTCTGCCAATAGTGAATACAGGTGCCATGAATGGGAGGGAGACCTGATGAGTACAATATTTCGGTAGGTTATACGTGTCACATCCATGTGATGCCAGAACTCAAGGTTTCCCAGCAGAACATCAGCTCTGACAGCTTGTCTTCTTCTCGTAGTGCATACCGGTGGTATCTCTTCACCTATCCACATTATGTAAAGCGTAACTCGTCAGACCAGGACACCTCCTTTCATTGCTCCATTATGCAGTTCCGATACTCAGGTGTCCATGGTAGGGACTTTCGGCAGTGGAGATGGGTCAGCAATATGGTCACTATGATCTGCCTGCATGTTCTGCAACCTTTGCATTATTAGTGCAATGTTTTATGTTTTCTTACATCATTCTAGCTAATCCTGTGGCAACATTTTCTTGAATTTGTTCTTCTGTATCTCCTCTATATGATAGGACACGATGGGCTAACCTTCACCCTCCACACATATCAATGAGCCTTGGCCACTAGAGATGAGCGAATATTTGCAAAATTAAATGCACCAGCGTTGTCGAATTTCCCCAAACAATTACATTCGCAGATCATTAATTTGCCACGTATCACAAGTACTGCAATGCCTCGAATTATCCTGAAAAGACATGTAACGCTCTGAGGTCTGCCATTATTGTATTGGATCCCTTAACCCTCCGTCACATACAACTGATCTGACAGGCGCTTCTCTTTTACTTTCATTTCTCCTTCCTCACCAGATTGTGAGGAAACCCCCTCCCTCCAGGTAGTCTCCTGTCTCTTGAAGGTCTGTGAAACCTGATATCACAGTTGGATTTCAGAGCTTCAGGGGAGAGGATATAGCTGCACAGATCTCTCAGGCTCATTGTATGTGAATACGTCACATTCAGTAAGGTTGTTATTTTATGTTTTTATTCATCACAATAGTTTATTTAGCTTGTTTTATGAATGTATAGCACAAAATGTGAGGATATTTCATAGAAATAAGGGAGATTTTATAAAAGAAAGTGTGCTGCTCAGGCATATACAGTAGTTCCCTAACATATTCCTTCTCTTGCTTCAGATTATCTGCTGAAATGGAGAGGAAAATGTACAATTTATCCAAACAACTTGATGTTGAGGAAGTAACAAACATGCTGTTAGATGATAGAGACCTCACACTGAATGAGGATTTAGGAGAGGAAAGTGAGATTGATTCTCATGATGAGGTGGAGGAATGTGTCCTGGATTCTGAAACAGAGCAAGATGGTGACAGTGGTGAGGATGAAGAAGTTGGATCATATTATATTGGAAAAGATAAAAATACTAAATGGAACAAGAAGCCATTCCAGAAAAAACATAGGGAACCTTTAAACATTATTACTCACCTTCCTGCAGTAATAGGAACTGCACGTAATGCAAAAACTGCAGTTGAATGCTGGAACAGTATATTTACAGATGACATTCTGGACTCTATTGTCACATATACCAACCAATATATAGACATTATAAAGGACAAGTACATCTGCAACAGAACCATCAAGCCCACAGATGAAATAGAACTGCGTGCTTTTTTGGATTACTGTACCTTGCAGGAGCTTATAGGGCAAATAGACAAAGTTTGGAGGAACTTTGGGGTAAAGATGGGGATGGAGTTGAAAAATTTAGCCTTGTTATGTCCATAAACAGATTCAAGATTCTAATTCGTTGCCTTCGGTTTGACGACAGAACTACCCGAACCGAACGCAAAACACATGACCGACTTGCTCCAATTCGTGATATATTTCAAAGATTTGTTGTAAACTGTAAACAAAGTTATTACCCTGGAGAGAATCTCACTATTGACGAAATGCTCCCTGGTTTTCGTGGTAGATGTGCCTTTCGTCAATATATTCCATCAAAGCCAAACAAATATGGAATAAAAATGTATGCCCTTGTTGATGCCAGTAAGACCTACACTTACAACCTGGAAGTTTATGCAGGAAAACAACCAGAAAGTCCTTACTGTGTGAGCAACAAACCCATTGATGTTGTAAAAAGACTGGCTGAACCCTTATTTGGATCGGGTCGCAATATTACAGCTGACAATTGGTTTACAAGTTGTGATCTGATTGATTATCTGAAAATTCAGAAGCTGTCATATGTGGGAACTGTAAGAAAAACAAAAGGGAATTGCCGCCACAGTTTGTAAGTGTGAAAGAGAGACAACAGTACAGCAGTATGTTTGCATTCCATAATGGAAAGGCTTTAGTTTCCTATGTACCACATGCCAAAAAAATCGTACTTCTTCTATCAACACTTCATGATGATGCTGCCATCGATCCTGGGACTGGGGCAGAAAAAAACCCGGAGATAATTACATTTTACAATGCCACCAAAGGGGGTGTGGATACAGCAGATCAGATGTGCTCCACTTTCAACGTCAGCAGAAACATCAAACGCTGGCCAATGGTCATATTTTTTGCTATGTTGAATTTGGGTGGTATAAATTCACAAGTAATTTATCTTGAAAACAAGCTTGAACCACTCCGTAGATGATTGTATCTGAAAAAATTGGCCCATGAACTAGTACTTGGAGAGCTACGCAGGAGAAGCGTGAAAACAATCGGTATCCCCTCTCGCCTTCAAGTTCAGCTCAAAAGGTTCCGCCCAGAAGATGATGGTGAAAAGTCACCATCTGCACCACCTCACAAAAGAAGGAGATTCACCACCTGCCAAACGGAAAGCGGAACCAGAAGGCTTTCAAATTATGAATGTCTCAAATGTCATAAAGCAATTTGCCTGACACATGCAAAAATGGTGTGTAATTCTTGCTATTTGCTCTGCAAGTGTGACTTTTCTGGGGAAACCTCAGCATCTACTTCTGATTGAATATGTTTTTAATAGTACTTAAGGTACCTTAAAATTAAGTTTGTGTTCAAAAATTTTCTTTGTACATTTTTTTGAGAGAGTCGAACTGGGGACTATTTGGCGGGAGTTTTGAAAAGTTTGTATTTCATAGTTATTAGTTTTATGTTAAGTAAATGTTTTTTTTTGCAACTGATTATGTGTAGTCTCTTTTATTACATCCCTATGAAGGTCACTGATCACTTTTAGAGCACTGAAATTGCAAACATTAGATATTATAGGTATTTTTCCAGCAGGCGCCTGACAGGCACATTGTATGTGAACTCGTTAGTCTGAATATTGTATGTGACGGAGGGTTAAGAGCTCTTTAGTGCAATCACAACCTTAGCAATGTCAATGTGAGCTCTACATATACGGCTATGTGCATACAGAAAGTAACTGCTGTAATGTTTTCTGGATTTCTGAGTTCTGACATCTTTACACTAGCCTAAATCAGACTTATATGCTAGCTATATTTCCTGCCTCAGCTTTTATACAGGCTTTGGTAGTCCCTACTGATTGGTTGTGCTTTGCTGTAATGTGATAGCTGCTCGAAATCATGGACAAACCCGCACGTCCGCACCTGAGGTCATGTAAGACTTCTTCTGAATTATAAATATTCCCAAAAATGTAACATAAATTAGATTTTCGTTCACTCTTTTCTATTTGTTTGAGGTTATCAATGGTTTACTGGTTTTATTTTCTTGAGCCTCTTTTATTAGGTACTAACCTTTGTATATTTGGAACACCTCACAAACCACCTGCCCTTGTTCAGATAATTCCACGTGCCGATTTTTCCATAGATTTTTTTTGTCTAATGTTTAAATTAAAAATTAAAGCTCAGATAGAAGGGAGCACAAATTTTTATTGCATTTTTATTGCACACATATACCACTAATATTACAGTACACTAAGTGATGCTTCAATATTCTTTCCTAGACTTCGCTGCCATTGTTTTCTGCGTTTTGCGCAGCTTCTGCTAGCTTATGGTCATCTTATCTGTAGTAAAATGCTAATAAAATTCAGATTGCAAACACGGCCCCTCATAACACAATGCATAAACACTCATATTTCTCGACTTTATTGGTTTCTTGTTTTTTTTTTCCATTTCTGATCGTTACCTTCTTTTTGTGACAAGGAAACAAAGAATAATAGCAAATTATAATCTTTGTTCTCTTCCCAAATCAAATAGAAGATCCATCTTGATATTAAATATGTTATTTGCTTTGGAAGATTCTTGCTGCAGATTTCAAGAAATCATCAAAAGGGTGACATATAGTAATAAAAATTACATAAAGGAGGAGGATACTGTTTGAAAACATGAAAAGAATTGAGTGCACATTTAAAAAAATCCATCAAATACAAAAGTGAACTATAAATTACTATAATGCTACCTCTATATTGGAATAGAACTAACACATTACTTCATAATATGTAAATAACTTATAATATGGTCCCCTATGAGCACAAATATAACTACTATAATATTGCCCCCTATGTACAAGAATATAACTACTATAATACTGCTCCTATGTACAAGAATATAACTACTATAATACTGCTCCTATGTACAAGAATATAACTACTATAATACTGCCCCTATGTACAAGAATATAACTGCTATAATATTGCTCCCAAGTACAAGTATATAACTACTATAATACTGCCCCAATGTACAAGAATATAACTACTATAATACTGCTCCTATGTACAAGTATATAACTACTATAATACTGCTCCTATGTACAAGAATATAACTACTATAATACTGCCCCTATGTACAAGAATATAACTACTATAATACTGCTCCTATGTACAAGAATATAACTACTATAATACTGCTCCTATGTACAAGAATATAACTACTATAATACTGCTCCTATGTACAAGAATATAACTGCTATAATACTGCACCTATGTACAAGAATATAACTGCTATAATACTGCTCCCAAGTACAAGAATATAACTACTATAATACTGCTCCTATGTACAAGAATATAACTACTATAATACTGCTCCTATGTACAAGAATATAACTACTATAATACTGCTCCTATGTACAAGAATATAACTACTATAATACTGCTCCTATGTACAAGAATATAACTACTATAATACTGCTCCTATGTACAAGAATATAACTACTATAATAATGCTCCTATGTACAAGAATATAACTACTATAATACTGCTCCTATGTACAGGAATATAACTACTATAATACTGCTCCTATGTACAAGTATATAACTACTATAATACTGCTCCTATGTACAAGTATATAACTACCATAATACTGCTCATATGTACAAGAATATAACTAATATAATACTGCCCCTATGTACAAGAATATAACTACTATAATACTGCTCCTATGTACAAGAATATAACTACTATAATACTGCCCCTATGTACAAGAATATAACTACTATAATAATGCTCCTATGTACAAGAATATAACTACTATAATACTGCTCCTATGTACAGGAATATAACTACTATAATACTGCTCCTATGTACAAGTATATAACTACTATAATACTGCTCCTATGTACAAGTATATAACTACCATAATACTGCTCATATGTACAAGAATATAACTAATATAATACTGCCCCTATGTACAAGAATATAACTACTATAATACTGCTCCTATGTACAAGAATATAACTACTATAATAGTGCTCCTATGTACAAGAATATAACTACTACTAGATTGTGGCCCGATTCTAACGCATCGGGTATTCTAGAATATGCATGTCCCCGTAGTATATGGACAATGATGATTCCAGAATTCGCGGCAGACTGTGCCCGTCGCTGATTGGTCGAGGCAACCTTTATGACATCATCGTCGCCATGGCAACCATTATGACATAATCGTCGCTGTGCCCGTTGCTGATCAGAGACGCGGGATTTCTACGTCGATGCTGTGCCGGTCTCAGAGGGCCAATCAGAGGGCCGGGATTTCCAGGACAGACAGACAGACAGACGGAAAAACCCTTAGACAATTATATATATAGATAATACTGCTCCTATACTGCTCCTATGTACAAGGATAGGTCATCAATGATAAAGTATTGGACAACCTCTTTAAGGTGTTGAGTAGGATCTCTGTATGTATTCTTTGGATGCCTCGGCTAGCAAGCACTTTTCTAGTCAAAGAGCAACGATCATGGCCGAATCCTCTTGTTATCAATCCAAAATATAGAAAAAGTGACTGTAATGTTTCCAGGTTATCTCTCTTAGGATCCTCTATGCACAGATAATACAGTGATCACCAGTGACATTATACATAGGAGCTCTGCAGATAGTGTCAGTATGCAGGTAATACAGGGATCACCAGTGACATTATACGCAGGAGAGCTGTATGCAGGGTAAGTGTATAGGTAATACAGGGATCACCAGTGACATTATACACAGGAGCTTTGTATATAGTGTCAGTGTATAGGTAATACAGTGATCACCAGTGACATTATATATAGGAGCTCTGTATATAGTGTCAGTGTAAAGGTAATACAGTGATCACCAGTGACATTATATACAGGAGCTCTGCAGATAGTGTCAGTGTACAGGTAATACAGGGATCACCAGTGACATTATACACAGGAGAGCTGTATGCAGGGTAAGTGTATAGGTAATACAGGGATCACCAGTGACATTATACACAGGAGCTCTGTATATAGTGTCAGTGTACAGGTAACACAGTGATCACCAGTGACATTATACACATTGAAGCCCTCGTCTCCTGTAATAAAAAAAAATATTAAAAACAGCCATATCCCTCACCTGTTCGTTATTCTATCTCATGCCGTAATCCATGTCTAGGGTTAGACAGTTTTCAGCCTGGACGGTGCCACCTGAACATTCTTTTTTCGGGGAGTTTTTCTGGGGTGTTTGTGCTGTTCCTCTCCAATGCTCCTAATGTCAGTTTCAATGGTATCAATGACATTGATTCACAATCGCGTCTACTTCCATACTGAAAAGATTGACCTTCCTGAAGTGTAATTGATGTGTGTTCACAGTATTAGTTTGAGCCGTGGATATTGCAGAGTTTCTGATCTTCACTCGTGCTATGAATGTATGGAATATAAATATAGATTCTTTTAATGAAGCTCGTAAACGGCACTCAATAAAGATTTGCCTATATTTTAACCCTTGAGGACCTTCATTTGTAGTAAACATACATTAATCGTCTCCATGCGCATGATATCAATATTAGAATGCAATCCTATTTGCATTATTAAATCTGTATGAAATTTAATATTATTAAATTGCACAATTTCCATAAGAGTAGTATTCCCATAGGAATGAACAGCGCCCCCTCAGGCTTTGTTTAAAATAACTCCTACACTATTTACATAACTTGTTGCTTTGGGGTTTGGAAATCTTCACTGATGTATTTCTGAGCCCATTTTAATTAAATGAACCCTTCCAATATTTGTTTTACGTTTTATTATTTCATTACTTACATTTACAATAGGAAACCTTGTCATAAAACGTTATTTTTCTGAAGGTAAGAAGATCGTGGAGCCATCTCTGACCCCAGGTAAGAATATACTCAATCAAATATTTATCGTATTCTTATGTATGAAATATTGAAGCGCGAGATCGGGTTACTTGCTCTGAGCAGCTCCAGAGCATATTAAACAATGGAAGAGTCATTGGTGGGAGAGTAGGTCATGTCCTGGCCGGGTCGTTATCCCTCAACTTGTGACCTCGGCAAACAACACCATTTATGGCCAGAATATCACAATACGTCATAATACCGACGTACACAACACACATCAAGATAGTAATAATATATGAAGAGATTTATGAAAAATGTGGAAATATATGGAAAATATCTCACCGACGAACTGAATTGAAAAGGTCTAAATTGGTGAAATTTTCCAGATTTCTCACGATACAACCATAAACGTAAATGTACTTTAGTGTGATTTTATGTGATATATCAAAGTAGCAAGTATTTGTGAAGTGTACAGGAAATTATACATGGTTTTCTGAACATTTTAAAAATATAAATCAAGAAATTGTGAGGTGCATTAGTATTCAGCCCCCCTGTAGTCTGAGACCCCTAAATAAAGTCCTGATTGATGAAATGGCTCCAGAAGTCACATAATTAGTACATTGAGTCCACCTGGGTGTAATTTCTTCTCAGTATAACTACAGGTGGTCTGTGAAGACCTCAGAGGTTTGCCTGAGAACTTTAGTGATCAAATCAAGGAACACAACAGACAGGTCAAGGATAAAGTTGGGGAGAAAAGTAAAGCAGGGTTTGATTATAAAAAAAAATAGCCCACGCTCTGAACATGTCATGGAGCAATGTTCAATCATCCAAATATGGAAGGAGTGTGGAACAATTGCACAAATAGCAAAACATGTCCGTCCACCTAAACTGACATCCCAATCAATGAGAGCACTAATTAAAGAAGCAGCCAAAAAGCCCATGGTTTCTCTGAAGGAGCTACAGGTGGGAGAATATGTCCACAGAAACCTATTAGTCCATACTGCACAAATCTTTCCTTTATGGAAGAGTAAAAAAAAAGCCATTTTTGAAAGCAGGTGATAAGAAGTCCTGTTTGCAGTTTGCAAAAAGTCATGCAGGGGATACATTGAGCATGTGAAATAAGGTGCTCTGCTCAGATGCGACCAAAGAATAACTTTTTGAGCTTACTGCAAAACTCTATGTGTAGCCAAAAACTAACAATGCGCATCAACATGGAAATACCATTCCCACTGTCACACATGGTGGTGACAGATTCCTGCTAAGGAGATGTGTCACAGTGTTTTCACAACAGTGAGGAGCCAGAAGACCGCAGCATCTGATTGTTCCTACTCCTGCTCTGAAAAGAAGCACTTCTCCTTCATTTGAAATGTGTTTATTCCTCTTGGCAGAACAGGGGTTAATCGGCCATTTTGGAAAACCCTGATCTCTCAGGTGAGCTCAGTTAACCACTTCCATTCCCTATATAATCTGGCTCCTGAATCAAATCCATGTCAGAGCTAGCGTTTGCTGCATGGCTTAAGTGGAGAGGAGTTCATATGAGAAAGAGTTCTGGAGGAGTTATCTGTGACTGTTACGTGGTTTTGAAAGAGTGATAATTCCCTTCCTTCTACTTACTTTGGTTATCTCCTCATCCTCCACTCCCAGGTGTATTCCTCTGTTATATGTGAGTGAATATTTTGTAAGCCTGGTATTTCCGGTAACCTTCATTTGTGTTGCCTTGTTTGTTGGGTTGGTGTATTGCGGTGCACAGTAGCAACCCTCTTCACTAGGTAGGGGAAGAGAACAGACGTATGGCTAACTCAGGAGATGAGGCAAGAGTGGCAGCCCCAGCATCTTCACCATTAGAAGTATTAGAAAGAATAGGGTAAGTTAGGGTGCCCCCTAGTGTCAAGGACAGGGAAGGATGCCCTGATCCTGAGTCGCCCGACAGCTGTGTCATGACAGGATGCTTTTCTTCAGCAAGGAAGCTGGTCATAGTTGATGGGAAGCTGGATGGAGCTAAATATGGGGCAATTGCAGTGCCCCAGAGATCTGGTCGTTGCAGTAACATTGCTCTGCCACTAAGGGGAGTGATGTTACGTCTGATGGCACTGAAGGGATTCTACTGACCAGGTATCACCAGCACACATTACACTTCACACTCCGGCCACTAGGGGGAGCAAAAGGCCTATTTATTGGGCCACTTCTCACATTGGTAAAACTAGGGGTCGGACAGGAAGTTAGGCAGAACGAAGCCTGGGAGAGCTCCAGGGAGGACCTGTCAGAACTGAGAAATCTGGCAGGTACTGTTATGACCTGGTGGTCAGGACAATAATGGACCTGGTGGTTAAGAGCACACGGAATGACCTGATAGTTACTGATAATATAGGACGAGCTCTGGGACGTGGGAACGCTGCTGACCGCAATCCCTAATCCTATCACACACACTAGAAATAGCCGTGGATTGCTCCTAACGCTCCCTATGCAACTCGGCACAGCCTAAGGAACTAGCTAGCCCTGAAGATAGAAAAATAAAGCCTACCTTGCCTCAGAGAAATTCCCCAAAGGAAAAGGCAGCCCCCCACATATAATGACTGTGAGTAAAGATGAAAATACAAACACAGAGATGAAATAGATTTAGCAAAGTGAGGCCCGACTTACTGAACAGACTGAGGATAGGAAAGGTAGCTTTTCGGTCAGCACAAAAACCTACAAAAAGACCACGCAGAGGGCGCAAAAAGACCGACTCACGGTGCGGAGGCGCTCCCTCTGCGTCCCAGAGCTTCCAGCAAGCAAGACAACAATCAAAATAGCAAGCTGGACAGAAAAATAGCAAACCAAAGAAAAACAAGCAGGAACTTAGCTTCTGCTGGGAAGACAGGTCACAAGAACGATCCAGGAGTGAACTAGACCAATACTGGAACATTGACAGGTGGCATGGAGCAAAGATCTAGGTGGAGTTAAATAGAGCAGCCAGCTAACGAATTAACCTCGTCACCTGTGGAAGGAACCTCAGAAGCCGCAGCCCCACTCACAACCACCAGAGGAAGCCCATGGACAGAACCAGCCGAAGTACCATTCATGACCACAGGAGGGAGCTTACAACAGAATTCACAACAAGGTACCTAGCGAAAGGACAGATTGTTACGGAACCGCGCCTGCACTACCTTGCGGCGGTATCCTAAGAAAGAGACATGAAGTGAAGGATATTGTGGAACAGTGAGAAACGAGATCAGCACAAAGGAGATCCAGTAGGAGTCGTGCCCCGAGAACGGCAACATCCTACTGAGGCGCATAGCCGGTGGCCGGAGCACCGAAGAAGTAACAGTCTCCACGCATTACTTCAAACAGCGGCAGGACAGTTAATTACAGGTTGGCTGTCTACCATACAACACCTAAGAAGGACATAGGAGGCAATCGTGGGAGAGGGGCGACACTAGGGTTCCAGAATAACTCCAGGCCTACCTGTCATAAAGGTGCGTCCTAGCCATAACATACCTGGGGGACGGAGAAGAGAAAGATCTAGAAAGAACGAGAACAGAAGTTGTGAGGACTATCCTGAATGCTCAGCAGGGAAGCACTGCAACACACAGGCGCTAGTGGGTAGACACTGATTTCCACCTGCAAAGGGAACTCTGGATGTGCCTTCAGACCAGCCGGTCTCAGACAGCCCTGTTGACAGTGCCCTGGATTGAGGATCCTGAAACCTTCAGTAAAAGGTAAAGAAACTGAACCCTGTGTCCTCGTTATTCCTCGCACCACGCACCATCACCCTTTATTGGACGCCCCTTAGCAGGGTCACGACCGGGTATAGCCACCGTAACAGCTTCAGAACCGAACCAGAGAGGCCCGGTACCGAGAACGCGTGGCCCTGTGTCTGGGGGCGATCCACAATCCTGGAGGAAAAGACATTAGAGACTTGAGATTGAGAGTAAGGTTACCTTCCAGCAGGACAACAACCCAAAACATACTGTCAGAGCTACAATTAATGGTTTAGATCAAAGCATATTCATGTGGGTGATTGGCCCTGTAACAGTCCAGGCTAAAATCTCATTAAGAATCTGTGACAAGACTTCAAAATTGCTGATCATCGACATCTCCATCCAATCTTGCTGAAAGAGAGCAAATGTGCAAAGAAGAAGGGGCAAAATTTCACCTCCAGATGTACAAAGCTGGTAGAGACAGACCCCAAAATAAAGCATCAGTAACTCTAGCGAAACGTCATCCTACAACGTACTGATTCAGGGAGGCTGAATACAAATGCACGTCACAATGGTCAGATTTTTATTTTTTCAATAATTAGAAAACTCTGAATCATTTGATTTACACTTCACAAATACTTCCAACTTTGTGTTGTAGCACATAAATTCCCAATAAAATAAAAAGATTACAAGGTAAGAATACTCTTTCAAGGCACTGTATGCATAAATGTATGTATAAAATGATACATATATATCTACATATAAAAAAAAAAAATCTTTACAAGTTCAACGAAACCACAAAATCTTAACATTTAAAGGGAAGGTGCTATCAAAAAAAAAAAATTTTGCAGCGATTGAAAAAGTGTAAAGAATTAATGTTTAAATTTTCTTAAAAAATATTATAATTTGTTTATAATTTAGTAAAATATGAAAAATAATTTTAAAAGGTTTAGCATTTCCACTTTTAAACACTAGGGAGAGCAACTAATGAAATTTGACAAAAACCTAGTGTACAACTAGCTCACATTACTGCACTGCAGTAATTATGGGCGGAGTCTGCTGACATGGCTGTGAACACCGTGAGAAGCCATGTTGTTGAGGACTGCAAAGTTATACTGACAAGTAGACAGTCACCGAGGATGGCAGGCAGCAAGGATTCTGGGAGAGGTGACAGCAGCACAGAGTATTTCAGGAGAGCAGTGTGCTGGTGTATGGGGGCCCCCTGTTTGGTGCGCGGAGCAGCCAGGGATTGTACATAGAGCGCTGTCTTTTATACACATGGATGGACCGTCTGCTTGTTTGCTCCACAGAAATCCAGGAAACATTTCTGCGGATTGATGGCCTGTTCTGATCCAGACTTTGCATACAGACCCCATTCCCCTCCTCAGATCCTGTCCTGGCGATGTGTGAAAGCGAGGCGACAGGCGCAGTCTGGGGTGACGCTGGGAAGGAAATGTAGCCATATAGTAATGATAAAAATGAGACCCCTCTCTTCAGCTGCCTCACCAGCCTTCCCCTGACTACACATAACTGGAGGTCATGCTGCCCCCTCTATTACCCCAGACCCGTGTGCAGCTGCTCAACCAGAACCACCCTAGATTGGGTCCCCTTTTTGAAGATAATACTGCCATAGTGTTCTCACATAATACCGCCATACAGATCACATATAATATGGTCCTATAGTTCTCACATAATACCATCATATAGATCGCAAATAATGACGCCATAGTGTTCTCACATAATACCATCATACAGATCACAAATAATACAGCCATATACTTCACACATAACGATGCCATATAGATCTCACATAACACCAGTGTTCTCACAATACCGCCATATAGATCACACATAATACCACCATATACTTCACACATAATACCGCCATATACTTCTCACATAATACCACCATATACTTCACACATAATACCGCCATATACTTCACACATAATACCGCCATATACTTCTCACATAATACCGCCATATACTTCACACATAATACCGCCATATACTTCACACATAATACCGCCATATACTTCACACATAATACCGCCATATACTTCACACATAATACCGCCATATACTTCTCACATAATACCGCCATATACTTCTCACATAATACCGCCATATACTTCTCACATAATACCGCCATATATTTCTCACATAATACCGCCATATAGATGACACATAACAGGGGGGAGAGGAGTGCACAGGAGAGGATTAGATACGCGTCTCAGCACAGTATCACACAGGGTAGGATTAGATACACAGTACACAGTACTGAGTACATGGCTCAGTACACAGCATCACACAGGAGAAGATTAGATACATGGCTCAGCAGACAGCATCACACAGGAGAGAATTAGATACACAGCTCAGTCAGTATCACACAGGAGAGGATTATATACACAGTCAGCACAGTAACACACGGGAGGAATAGATACACTGCTCAGAGTCAGCATCACAAAGGATAGGATTAGATTACCTCTCCCCCTCCCCCGCCGATATTACTTCACTGCTGCCGACGCTGCTCCTTTCTCCCTCCTGTGCCGTCCTTGGTCTCCTCCCCCTATAACAGCAGGGCTCTCAAGCGGAGCTCACAGATGCACTGTGAGCTCCAGAAAGATGGCGCCGATCTCCTGCCTCTACTGTGGTGTGGACGGCTCAGGGGGCGTGGCTAGATCACAGCAGGGAGCAGCTCAAGGCAAAGTATAGGGTTGGATGCCACATGAAGTCCAGAGGCAGATAAGAGAGAGGGAGACCAGCTCAGACTTGGAGGCTCTGATAGATCCGGTTGGGGAAGGAGAAGAGGTGGCTGGCCCATCTTCACATCCTTCTAGTGACATCCCTCCTGCATCAACTTCAGTTGCACCACAAGATCCGGCAACAACTGGCGAAGAAGCTGCTCCACCACCCACAGCAGAACCACATCCAGTAAGCCATGAAGATCAAGGAAACAGTAGCAGCCTTACTGTTCCTCTGGAGACATCCCCACAGCCTGCTGTCATTTCCCGCCGTGGCCGCAGAAGGAGAGAGCTGCAAGAATCTCGCAGGAATGTGGACATTGGGGTCCTTAATTATTTGGCCTGGGCTGCACAGGATGATGGTGAGGAGGCCTATGCGAGGAGCCTGGCCCGGTACCTCCGTCCCATACCCCGTGAGGTGAGGCTATGTGTGAGAGGGTGTTTTCAAACTCTTATTGATGCATGTACCACACCAAATGAACCTTATTAATTGTTTGAGTTCATTGAGAGGTGGCAGCTGTCACCACGTAACGTCCTTCGCCTTCCATCATCTCAACAAGTGCATGCTCAACAAGTATTTGAAGCAGCCCCTCCACGTGTGCCTACACCTCTACCCCTTCCCACCCAAAACCCACCAAGGCCAGAATATTACCATATGCCATCATACCATCAACCTTCTCAATATGGCCACTTGTCCAGAACCAGTGCTGGAGGCTGGTCCCAACCTGGGTTTGGACGACATGGCTATATTGGTGGGGGTTATGAGGCAAGGCCTTATTTCCAACATCATGAGGGTCATAGTCAAAACCCTTATTATTCGAGCCAACACACAACTGCCCAATATGAGCAAGGGCATCATTTAGAGCAGGGTCATACATCATACTTCCAGAATGATGTACAATTGGCCCAACAAAGGCCACCTGACCAGGACCCTGAGCTTCCGCCATCACCTCCACCAACTTACAGAAATTTGTAATGCAAATTGGTTGTAAAAAATCTTTTTATTTCATTCTGCTGTGATAGCACTTTGGTATGTTTTTGTTTCCAAATAGTTTTTTGATGCTTAAATTTTGATATAAAGCCATATGATATGAATATGGTGTATGACAACAAAAAAAGGCTTTTGATATATGTAAAAAAATATATTCAAAAGACAATTTTATGTTGTTGGACCAATCATTACAACATCATACTCATTTACTCGGTTGATAAAAATCAGTTAAATAAATCAAAGAAACACACATAGTTAACTAAGTAATTTATGCATTATTGCCAAAAAAATAAAAAAATATGTATGTGTTACAGAACCCCCAGCACCAAGAATATGTTATGCAGTATATATTATGTATAATAGGTTCCATGTGAAATGCATCAGTCCACAGGCTGCGCCCCTGGGCAGAGGGGACAAGATATTCTCCTTCTGACCTCCCCCACCTTTGTAATTCCCACAGTAAATATCAGCAGGCTCCGGCCCTCTGCGGCTATTGTAATGTATGTCTGGCCTGCTTTTTCTATTGGCCTGCCCTGTGTATCTGTGTTATATATTCTGGGTGCTGTGAATAAAGTGGGTTCTTTTAGACTGGAGTAGCAGTCAGGTTTTACATGCTCTCACGTAATCAAGGAATTCCAGCCAGCGTCCATTCAGAATCCAGCAAAAGCAGAGTGGACCTCCTGAAACACGGGGGGTGCTGAAAGAGGTACTACAGCACAGTAGACCCTGTTACAGTATGTATGTATATACAGTTAGGGCCAGAAATATTTGGACAGTGACACAATTTTCGCGAGTTGGGCTCTGCATGCCACCACATTGGATTTGAAATGAAACCTCTACAACAGAATTCAAGTGCAGATTGTAACGTTTAATTTGAAGGGTTGAACAAAAATATCTGATAGAAAATGTAGAAATTGTACACATTTCTTTACAAACACTCCACATTTTAGGAGGTCAAAAGTAATTGGACAAATAAACATAACCCAAACAAAATATTTTTATTTTCAATATTTTGTTGCAAATCCTTTGGAGGCAATCACTGCCTTAAGTCTGGAACCCATGGACATCACCAAACGCTGGGTTTCCTCCTTCTTAATGCTTTGCCAGGCCTTTACAGCCGCAGCCTTCAGGTCTTGCTTGTTTGTGGGTCTTTCCGTCTTAAGTCTGGATTTGAGCAAGTGAAATGCATGCTCAATTGGGTTTAGATCTGGAGATTGACTTGGCCATTGCAGAATGTTCCACTTTTTGGCACTCATGAACTCCTGGGTAGCTTTGGCTGTATGCTTGGGGTCATTGTCCATCTGTACTATGAAGCGCTGTCCAATCAACTTTGCAGCATTTGGCTGAATCTGGGCTGAAAGTATATCCCGGTACACTTCAGAATTCATCCGGCTACTCTTGTCTGCTCTTATGTCATCAATAAACACAAGTGACCCAGTGCCATTGAAAGCCATGCATGCCCATGCCATCACGTTGCCTCCACCATGTTTTACAGAGGATGTGGTGTGCCTTGGATCATGTGCCGTTCCCTTTCTTCTCCAAACTTTTTTCTTCCCATCATTCTGGTACAGGTTGATCTTTGTCTCATCTGTCCATAGAATACTTTTCCAGAACTGAGCTGGCTTCTTGAGGTGTTTTTCTGCAAATTTAACTCTGGCCTGTCTATTTTTGGTATTGATGAATGGTTTGCATCTAGATGTGAACCCTTTGTATTTACTGTCATGGAGTCTTCTCTTTACTGTTGACTTAGAGACAGAAACACCTACTTCACTGAGAGTGTTCTGGACTTCAGTTGATGTTGTGAACGGGTTCTTCTTCACCAAATTAAGTATGCGGCGATCATCCACCACTGTTGTCATCCGTGGACGCCCAGGCCTTTTTGAGTTCCCAAGCTCACCAGTCAATTCCTTTTTTCTCAGAATGTACCCAACTGTTGATTTTGCTACTCCAAGCATGTCTGCTATCTCTCTGATGGATTTTTTCTTTTTTTTCAGCCTCAGGATGTTCTGCTTCACCTCAATTGAGAGTTCCTTTGACCGCATGTTGTCTGCTCACAGCAACAGCTTCCAAATGCAAAACCACACACCTGGAATCCACCCCTGACCTTTTAACTACTTCATTAATTACAGGTTAATGAGGGAGACGCCTTCAGAGTTAATTGAAGCCCTTAGAGTCCATTGCCCAATTACTTTTGGTCCCTTGAAAAAGAGGACGCTATGCATTACAGAGCTATGATTCCTAAACCCTTTCTCCGATTTGGATGTGGAAACTATCATATTGCAGCTGGGAGTGTGCACTTTCAGCCCATATTATATATATAATTGTATTTCTGAACATGTTTTTGTAAACAGCTAAAATAACAAAACTTGTGTCACTGTCCAAATATTTCTGGCCCTAACTGTATATATATGTATATATATATATAAACCAGTGGTCCCCCAACTCCAGGCCTCGAGGGCCTCCAACAGTGCAGGTTTTCAGGATTTCCTTAGTATTGCACAGGGGTTGGAATCATCTTCTGTGCAGATGATCACATTACCACCGATGCAATACTAAAGAAATCCTGAAAACCTGCACTGTTGGCGGCCCTCGAGGCCTGGAGTTGGGGACCCCTGATATAAACATTGCAACAAAGAAACAGCATTATCTTGCCAGGGAGTAGCTCCATGAGGAGAAACAAAATCATTTGTTAAAATATCCCTAACTGTTAAGCCAGAAAGGGGACGCCACGGAGGAAGGCCATGTGGTGTAGGCCTACCCACATTATCCAAAATGCCTTTAACACAGTCAGCTGAGGAGCACTCATGAATTCTTGTGACTTTGTGCAGAACAACACACGCTTTAATTACTTCATTTACATTTTGCTCATTCAGCTGAATGGCAGACTGGAGAACACGCCATTTGGATGCCATAATGCGAAAGGTGCACTCCACCATTCGCCACGCCCGGGAAAGTCTGACATTAAATACACACCACCCATGGTCCAGGTTGCGCCGGGGATGAGGCCTCATGACATTCCTGCTCAATTGGAAGGCCTCGTCTGCCACAAGAACATATGGAACTACTTCAGCATTGGAGCCTGGGAGTTGTCGTGGTGATGGGAGGTCCAAAAGGTTTTCACGTAGCCGCCGACCCATAATGGACGCATTGAAGACTCTAGAGTCTCCAGTTCGCCCATAGGCCCCAATGTCTACAATTATAAACCTGTAGATAAAGTCAACTACAGCTAACAGAACTACAGAGAAAAACTGCTTATAATTGTAGAATTGGGAGCCTGAGTTCGGCGGCTTACGCACCCTGATATGTTTCCCATCCAGGGCTCCAATACAGTGCGGAAATTGACAACAGTCAGAAAAACCACGAGCTATTTTCAGCCAATCCTCCATTTTGGGCTCCGGCATCACAAGTTCATGTAGTTTGTCCCATATTTGCACACATGTATTCCGCACAATGCCTGAAATAGTGGAACGTCCTAGGAAAAATTCAAGATGTAGTCCCGCATAAGATAATCCAGTTGACAGGAATCTGAAACACACACAAAAAAATATTAGCTAAGTAACAATGCTTTTCTAAAACCCTAGTAGACAAAAGTATTATGAGAAAACCAAAAGGCAGGAGACCAGTGTACCTTCATAAAATTACAATGGATACTAACATTTAACATTTACTACATATTTAGATATGCTTTCTTAAAAATGTAATGACATAATTTAAATCAGATGGTATGAAAATAAAAATAGTACCTAAAACATCATCTACATACAGTGTGTGAGGATGGTGAATACATACCGTAAGGCAGAGGTCCCCAACGTTTCTGACCTTGAGAGCCACATTCAGTTCTGAGAGAGGGTCGGGAGCCACATCCAGCCTTGAGAGAGGGTCGCGAGCCATATTCAGCTCCCGCCACCTCACAGTAATGGCAACCAAAGCCCCCATTACAGGCAGAATGGTAACCAAAGCTTTTCTACAAAAATCACGCCAAAGCAGTATACTAAGATCCAGGGGTTCCCACAATACCCCCATTCAGTATTCTCCTATAAAGCACTCCCAAGACACTGTCACATCCAGCTTCAAACACCTCCTCTGACAGGTGGGATCATCTTGTCTCCAGCGTACCATACTTAAATCATCTCAAAACCCCCAAGACCAGTATTTGTGCATCCAGATCTGCTCTTCTGTGCAGGGCTGCTCACAAAATTCATCATTTTTAGATTTGCTCTTCATACATGTTTATTAGAACTGGAGCTAATTCACCAAGCTGACAGACGAGCCACAATTCATGGGACCGCGAGCCACACGTGGCTCCCGAGCTACAGGTTGGGGACCCCTGCCGTAAGGTAAGGAGAAGACACTCCTCTGCGGATATGCATTTCCGCATCCTTGTATCCTGATACGTTATTCCTGGACGTACTGTCTCCAACAAGATATCAAAGGTGGGTATTGTCATGTGACAGTACTGGAAGAATTTGTCCAGATGTGTCCTCAGAGCTGAATAGAGCCTGTGAAAATGCCCTTTAGTGAGGTGTTGCTGCAAAAGTGGATGGACCCACATTCTTCTTCTCCTCCTTCGCGGATCAACTATCACTGGATATGGGTGGCCAAAGCGGCGTGACAAGACCCAATTATATAACACCTGCTGAGTTGGTGTGAATTGCAGGAGGTCACACATGTTGCCCAACTACCACCAAAACACCTACACAAGCACAGCAACAAAATGGCCATACGGGAGGGTTCCACCTGCTGTAGAGGCCTTAAGTAGGATTATGCTGATGATTTAAATTATTTTCAGGCCTCAAAACCGTTAAATGTCCATTTTGTAAGGTTGCGTGAAAAAAAACGCATTACGGATGCCATACGGAGGTTAACAAGCGTAAAATACGCAGACACACCCTGCCTACGGATGACATACGGATCACTGTTTTGGGATCATTTCTGTGTATTACGCCTGTAAAAAACGGACCGTATTTCCCTACGCTGAGTGTGATGCCGGCCTTATTCTGTTACAATTGGTATTTTGTCATGTCACGCTTACATTACCCTTGTCCTTACTGGCAACTAAGTTTGTTTTGCTATTAGAAAGCTTTTCGTTATATCCCCCATTGTGCGCACTTTTAAGAAGTGAAATCATGACGAGGATTTTTTAAAGGTTAAAAGTTTTGCTTAGCTCAAAAGTGTAACGATTTTATTGCCGGCACTGTATATACAGATAGACAGATAGAGATACTTATTCATTAATAGTGGCAAATGTACTGCTCTGGCAAAAATTAAGAGACCACTGCAAAATGTTCAGTTTGTCTGATTTTTCTCTTTATAGGTATATTTTTTAGTAATCTGTAAATTGTTCTTTTATTCTATAAACTACTGACAACATGTCTCCGATGTTCCAGGCAATAAATTTTGTATTTATTTTCTGAAAATTAGATTTGGTCAAAATAACAATAAAATGCATTGCTTGCAGGCCTCAAATAATGCAAAAAAAACAAATTTATAATCATTTACAAACAACAATACTAACGTTTCAACTCAGAAACTCAGAAATCAATATTTTGTGGAATAACCATGATTTTTAGTCACAGCTTTCATGCGTCTTGGCATGGTTTCCACCAGTCTTTCACACTGCTTTTGGGTGACCTTATGCCACTCCTGGTACAAAAATGTCAGCAGTTCCTCCTTCTTTGATATTTAATCCCTCTCCAAAACCAAAGATGCATGTGTATCGTACTGACACCTCATAAGCAAAGATTTCACTCTGGAGATATCCTGACCGCTACCTCCAGTTGAGACAAGATGCTTGAGTTTCCTCCTCAGACCCAGATACAGGCGGCACCTGCTCAGGCTCCTGAGACTATCGCCACCCTTTTCTTGAAGATCTCCCACCACTCTGACTTATTACTACAAAGATCCAGTAAGGGTACCTGGCTCTGAAGAAAATCCTCAAAGGACTGTCTTCTCACGGCTTCTTCCATGAGAGATGAATTGAGCCTCCAAAAGCCTCTTCCCATCCAGAGGGTCTCTGTAACATTCAGAGAAAACTAAATTAAACAGTGGTCGAAGAAGTCCACCTCAACAACAGACACCGCTGAAGAGACCGCTTCCTCCTGTAAGAAAAACCTATCTTTTCTGGACCTACAGTTACCTCTATGATAGGTGAACCCCTCATGGTCTGGGGTGTGCCGAAGGTGCACATCCACCAGGCGAGCCTCTCTAGCTATTCTATTAAGGGCAACGCTATCATAAGTCAGCTTGTCTCTGGAGCCTCCTCTATCTTGGGGCCTCGTGACAGCATTGAAGTCCCCTCCAAAGACAACTTGCCGACTTGTAAAAGAGGTAGGGCTTGATCCTCATCCTTCCGGTCTTAGATTGGGGACCATAGATGTTGATGAGCCAGAGCTCTTGTCCCTTCATGAGGACATCTAAGATCAGGCACCTCCCCATTTCTAACTCAATAATCCGTCGGCATTCCACCGGTGCAGTAAAAAGGACCGCCACTCCGCTATACGGCTCGGCTGCAAGAGACCAGTAGGAGGGCCCGAGTCTCCACTCCCTCTTAGCTTTAAACACGTCTGCCATGTTTGGCAGCCTGATATCTTGCAAAAAGAAAATGTCAACTTTAACCTGGCTGAGAAAATCAAAGGCCACAAGTCTGGCTGTATTTGACTTTATGCTGGTGACATTATTGGATGCCAGCATCAACGGAGTGGGTACCTGTTATGACCTGGTGGTCAGGACAATAATGGACTTGGTGGATAAGAGCACACGGAATGACCTGATAGTTACTGATAATATAGGACGAGCTCTGGGACGTGGGAACTCTGCTGACCGCAATCCCTAATCCTATCAACCACACTAGAAACAGCCGTGGATTGCGCCTAACGCTCCCTATGCAACTCGGCACAGCCTAAGAAACTAGCTAGCCCTGAAGATAGAAAAATAAAGCCTACCTTGCCTCAGAGAAATTCCCCAAAGGAAAAGGCAGCCCCCCACATATAATGACTGAGTAAAGATGAAAATACAAACACAGAGATGAAATAGATTTAGCAAAGTGAGGCCCGACTTACTGAACAGACAGAGGATAGGAAAGGTTACTTTGCGGTCAGCACAAAAACCTACAAAAAGACCACGCAGAGGGCGCAAAAAGACCCTCCGCACCGACTCACGGTGCGGAGGCGCTCCCTCTGCGTCCCAGAGCTTCCAGCAAGCAAGAACAATCGAAATAGCTAGCTGGACAGAAAAATAGCAAACCAGAGAAAAACAAGCAGTCACTTAGCTTTTGCTGGGAAGACAGGTCACAAGAACGATCCAGGAGTGAACTAGACCAATACTGGAACATTGACAGGTGGCCTGGAGCAAAGATCTAAGTGGAGTTAAATAGAGCAGCCAGCTAACGAATTAACCTCGTCACCTGAGGAAGGAAACTCAGAAACACCCACAGCCACCAGAGAAAGTCCATGGACAGAACCAGCCGAAGTACCATTCATGACCACAGGAGGGAGCCCGACAACAGAACTCACAACAGGTACCGCCATCATTGGTGATAGAGTTACGTGGCTTTCTTCTTCCCACTCCTCTTATCCTCTGCCTCAGAGGAGGAATCCTTCCTCCTCTTAAACGACACAGAGGTGTCCATTCCCATGTGTTTTTTCTTTCTATCACCCTCGTCTCTGGATTCTGGGCCAGTCTCTCCCTCCAATAACCTTACATTACCAGAAAAAGGAGTCTCGGCACCCCAGTAAGCTCCGCCGAAGCCGGAACCTCACCCTCAGCTTCCTCCTCATAGGAAGAGATGTTCTCAAGGGCTTGGAACTGGATATAAAGAGTAACCAGAGGGGAGTCAGTTTTTCCTTCCTTAGGTACCTTGGTCAGAGTGGGAGAAGATGTTTTATCTCCCTTCTTTCTCCTCTTTTTGGTGCCGAGCTTATGCTTGTCCTCTAGCCACTGCCTATTATCCTCATCCATACTTTCATAATGGGAGGAATCAGAGGCAGTGGTGTTTTCATTCCTTTTGATCCTCCTGACCTCCTCATCCAACTCATCATCCCTCAGGGCCTCAGCAGCAAGACTGGGGTCAGGGGCCGTCTCTGTAGCCTGGGACTCACCCAGCTCCCTCTCCTGTCTGCGCTTGTCTAGACACCTCAGCTGGGCAGGTGTCTTTTTATTGCTTTTCTTCCTTGGCCCCTCAGCTCCCTCACCCCTGCTAGTCCCTTCCCCATCAGAATCAGCCTCACAGCTTTCTCCCACCAGGGTCACGACTGCATTAGCAAAGGAACGAGGACAACGGCTGAATGAGTGACCTAACTCACCACACAGGTGGCACCTAATCTCCACACAAGATGCAGCAAGATGGCCGATGTCCCCACATTATGTACATTTCTGCACAGTGCAGTTTACACTGAAGTGTGTGGAGTCGCTGCACTTGTGACAGAGCTTCAGATGCCCATGGTAGAAGACCAGGATATGATCCCTGCCCAGGAAGGCAGATGATGGTATGTGGGCAACCGTACCACCTGAACGCTTACATTTTACCATAAATGTCCAGGTCCCTGAACAGATACCAAACTTGTCATGGTTTTTCTTTGACATCTACACTACCTCTCCATATCGCCAGTCACGTAATGATGTAATAACAAGAAAGCGACTCGTTACAAGTCATCAGAATCACTTTCTTGACTTTGTTTTGACGAGACACTGCCTGAATGGCAAAGTCTCACCAGCTGGGCTCATTTTTTGCCAACTCATAATTCGACCAGAGGAGCTCAAGCCCCTATGGCTGAACAAAGCGGACATCAAACTCAGGCATGGAATAAGGATGTATCAAGGTGTAGATGTAAATCGTCTTGAAGCCCATCCTCAGACGGAGCTCCACAACCTTTGCCCTCGAAGACATGCATCACCGCCCCTCCACTGAAGACGGACCACATTCCTATGCACACTACCCGGCCCGGCTGTTGGGAGGGACCACACTGTTTCCCCCCCATTTTGCTCTCAAAAGGCCCCAAGACCATGTCTCTCTATCCAGAAGGACAGATCAACCTCTCAACCCTCTACCATTAGTGATCTCACCCCTTCTTTAGAGCCTCCAGGAGACGCCGTTGCAACATGCCGTCCCCAGAGCCCGGAGATGAGGAGTATGTCCTATTTTCCCCAGAGCTGACAGTTGCATAACTCCTGACGGGTGCTGCCACCACCAGGGGGGCAATCAGACCAGTGACCACATCAACAGTATACTATTACCCACTTCCATAACCAGACCACTAGACAAATAATTTGCATGCTAGCAGGCTTCTCCTCCATGTTGGAAGCCTTGTGGTTTTTCTGGGTCTCTGCAGTAGGAGGCGCATTTCTACGACTCCCGGTGGAGCATCTCACCCTCGTGTCCTCTGATGTGCAGGCCGGTTGCTGGTTTCTTCTGCCCCCCACCGGCCTGGTCCAGAGCTGCACTCACTATTCTGCTGGTGCAGTCACTGTGTACATACATTACTGATCCGGAGTTATATCCTGTATTATTCTCCAGAGCTGCACTCACTATTCTGCTGGTGCAGTCACTGTGTACATACTGTATATTACATTACTGATCCTGTACTGATCCTGAGTTACACCTGGTATTATATTCTAGAGCTGCACTCACTATTCTGCGGTGCAGTCACTGTATAGATACATTACTGATCCTGTACTGATCCCAAGTTACATCTTGCAATATACCCCAGAACTGTACTCATTATTCTGCTGGTGCAGTCACTGTGTACATACATTACATTACTGATCCTGAGTTACATCCTGTATTATACCCCAGAGCTGCACTCACTATTCTGCTGGTGCAGTCACTGTGTACATACATTACATTACTGATCCTGAGTTACATCCTGTATTATACCCCAGAGCTGCACTCACTATTCTGCTGGTGCAGTCACTGTGTACATACATTGCATTACTGATCCTGAGTTACATCCTGTATTATACCCCAGAGCTGCACTCACTATTCTGCTGGTGCAGTCACTCATACATTACTTTACTGATCCTGAGTTACATCCTGTATTATACCCCAGAGCTGCACTCACTATTCTGCTGGTGCAGTCACTGTGTATATACATTACATTACTGATCCTGAGTTACATTCTGTATTATACCCCAGAGTTGCACTCACTATTCTGCTGGTGCAGTCACTGTGTACATACATTACATTACTGATCCTGAGTTACCTCCTGTATTATACCCCAGAGTTGCACTCACTATTCTGCTGGAGCAGTCACTGTGTACATACATTACATTGCTGCTCCTGAGTTACATCCTGTATTATACTCCAGAGCTGCACTCACTATTCTGCTGGTGCAGTCACTGTGTACATACATTACATTACTGATCCTGAGTTACATCCTGTATTATACCCCAGAGCTGCACTCACTATTCTGCTGGTGCAGTCACTGTGTACATACATTACATTACTGATCCTGAGTTACATCCTGTATTATACTCCAGAGCTGCACTCACTATTCTGCTGGAGCAGTCACTGTGTACATACATTACATTACTGATCCTGAGTTACATCCTGTATTATACTCCAGAGCTGCACTCACTATTCTGCTGGTGCAGTCACTGTGTACATACATTACATTACTGATCCTGAGTTACATCCTGTATTATACCCCAGAGCTGCACTCACTATTCTGCTGGTGGAGTCACTGTGTACATACAATACATTACTGATCCTGAGTTACATCCTGTATTATACCCCAGAGCTGCACTCACTATTCTGCTGGTGGAGTCACTGTGTACATACATTACATTACTGATCCTGAGTTACATCCTGTATTATACCCCAGAGCTGCACTCACTATTCTGCTGGTGCAGTCACTGTGTACATACATTACATTACTGATCCTGAGTTACATCCTGTATTATACCCCAGAGCTGCACTCACTATTCTGCTGGTGCAGTCACTGTGTACACACATTACATTACTGATCCTGAGTTACCTCCTGTATTATACTCCAGAGCTGCACTCACTATTCTGCTGGTGCAGTCACTGGGTACATACATTACATTACTGATCCCGCGTTACATTCTGTATTATACCTCAGAGCTGCACTCACTATTCTGCTGGTGCAGTCACTGTGTTGTCTCTCTATGAGAAGAATCTAGGACAGCCTGTAGGTCATATGAATACTAAGTTATGCATTTGCTCTTTTTTCTAGACGCAGCGATGAGCCTTATACAGTGTAATGAGCATGGAATAGTCATATTATTGCTGCTAATCAACTCAATGGAGAATTTAAATATTATAAATTTCGTGAGATGAGCAATTAATGAAAGTGAAGGAACGGACTCGGACTTCACAAAACTAATGTGACTGAAAACCGACACATCCGAGGAATCGGAATATGAGGAATTATCTGTAGAAGTAAACTGGGCTGTAATGGTATCTCACATACCTCCACTAGCCTCCTGGCATTCATGGTGGCACTGCCATCACCCGTGGTCCCAAAGGAGGAGATAGAACTGGTCTATATCTGCCCGCACCTTCAGTGTGTATAGCGTCCAATCAGGAGGTGGTAAAGTTGGTGCCTTTATTGGACCAGCGATCACATGATCACCAGGATCCCTCCTGTCATAGCGGATCTTTCAGGTCTTAGCTGATTCTCGTCAGTTTTGCCAGCACCATTAATAATAAGCGTCTCTAGTACTTAGTAGGATCCCTCCGGCTGTTATAATGTGATACAAGAGAGTGGTGCAAAAAGATCTGAGATCCTCGCAATGCACAAACAAGAAAAAGGATCCAAAGTCATTGAGCAGAGAATTAAATATACTTATATCATTAATTATGGTGATTGGTGAACTGGAGCACTGTCTAAAACTCATACATCTGTTGCTAGGCTTTCAACGCTTTACATGAAATCCGTCAGCAGGTTTTCGCTATGTAATCTGACAGTGGTGATGGTACGGTTGGACCGGGAGACACCTAGTCCTGTAGTGATGATCTGCTGCTGATTAAACACTGATTTTATTGAAATGGCAAAACACAACCTAGTGAGTGACACAAGGCTGGAATCAGGATCTCGGCCCCTAGACTCTGCTGCTCTCGGATTACATCGCAAAATCTGCTGACAGATTACAACCAAGCTACATTTTGCAAAAAGGAGTTCACAATTTTTTTATTTTTTTTTTTATTTGACTACGTGCTGCGGTATTGCTGGATATTTTATGGTGCAGTAAGTGTTAGATTATATTCACACCCATTTTATGGGGAATGTTCCCTGACCTACAACATGTGTCATCCTAGAGCCGTGGAGTTGTACGTGGAGCTGTTCACATATTTATGTTTTCTTGCGGACCGTGTAGCCATAAAAAAAATTGGAGATATCGTAATCACAGATCCAAATTACTCATAAAAGTCTATCGGTCCGTGCAAATCACAGGCAGCAAATGTATGATCAGTGCGCAGTCCGTGATTAACATTGTAATGAATAGGAAAAACTGTGCAACGTGCAACCGCGATCAGAGTTACACCGATCATGGCCATGCAACCGTTTAGCCTGTACGGTGTCATAAAGTGCACCAGCTAACAACGGTGTGGGGTGGTAGGGGTTAAATGGCTAAAAAAAAAATCAAAGAGTAATTTCATATTATCAATTGCATCTAAATACTGAAAAAAGGGTTTTCGTATACCAGTGCAGGCTCACTTTGGGAACTCTTGAGTAGCAGCAGGTGTCAAGTTCTCCAAACTGTTTCCCTATGGAGGAGCGCCATCCATAACAGAGCCCCTGACCCCGCCAACGCTCCCCCTGGTACAGTCATGTACCAGTCTATGTCCTTACTAATACTGCAGATTACACGAGGTGCTCGCTGCGTCTGGGCACTTAGTCCACAGCATAGCCTTTCCCTGATCTATACTGTAATGTTCCCATCAGCCTCCATTCACCAGACAGAGGCCAAAAGTGTGTTCTTTCACCCTCGTCTGGCCAGTGTTTGACTGGTAATTGTCCGGCACATCTCCAGAGCGTATGTCCCTGACAGTGGGCACAGACACATCTAGTCTACTCTGGTAGTGGCTTGGTGATGTCTACAGTGAAACAAGAATGTAGCTTAGTGATGCCTACTATGAAGAATAGCTGTGGCTCAGTGATATCTACAGTGAAGCATGGTGGGGGCTCAGCAATGTCTACAGTGAAGCATAGTGGTGGCTTGATGATGTCACCAGTAAAGCATGGCAGGGGCTTGGTGATGTCTACAGTGAAGCATGGTGGTGGCTTGGTGATGTCTACAATGAACCATGATCGTGGCTCGGTGATGCCTACAGTGAAGCATGGTGGTGGATCAGCTTAGTGATGTTTACATTGAAGCATGGTAGTGTCTCAGTGATGTCCACAGTGAAGCATGGCAGGAGCTCAGTGATGTCTACAGAGAAGTATGGAGCTGGCTGGGTGATTTCTACAGTGAAACATGGATGTAGCTTAGTGATACGACAATGAATCATAGCTGTGGTTCAGTGATGTCTACAATAAAGCATGGCGGTGGCTTGTTTTTTTCTACAATGAAGCATGGTGGTGGCTTGTTCTTTTCTACAATGAAGCATGGTGGTGGCTTGTTCTTTTCTACAATGAAGCATGGTGGTGGCTTGTTTTTTTCTACAATGAAGCATGGTGGTGGCTTGTTTTCTGCAATGAAGCATGGCGGTGTCTTGTTTTTTTCTACAATGAAGCATGGTGGTGGCTTGTTTTTTTGGCTTGTTTTTTTCTACAATGAAGCATGGTGGTGGCTTGTTTTTTTCTACAATGAAGCATGGTGGTGGCTTGTTTTCTGCAATGAAGCATGGTGGTGGCTTGTTTTTTTCTACAATGAAGCATGGTGGTGGCTTGTTTTTTTCTACAATGAAGCATGGTGGTGGCTTGTTTTTTTCTACAATGAAGCATGGTGGTGGTTTGGTTTTTGGGGACTCAGTGATGGTCTGGGGCTGCTTTGCTTCCTCTGGAATTGGGAACCTGCAGACTGTGGAGGGCAAGATGGTTTCAATAAAAAAAAAATAAATCAGGAGATCTTGGGAGAAAACATAATACCTTTTGTGAGAAGCGAAAGTTTGGGCATCGTTGGAGCTTCCTACAAGGCAATGATCCCAGACATACCTCACAGTCCATCAAGGCTAGGTGTCAGAAGAACTCCAGAAAGATCTAGAGTGGCATCACATTCACCTTACACAAACCCCAAAGAAAATATTTGGTGGGATATGAAGAAGGTGGCCACAGCACCGAACCCAAGAACATCAGTGACTCGAAGGCCATTGCCATGAGGAATGGGTTAAGATTCCTGAGGAACACTGCCAAAAGTTGGTGTCCGGTTATGTATTGTGTTTACAGCAGGTCATAACAGCCAGAGGAGGGGCTCGGATAAGTACCAGCTATGCTTATAATGAGGAGGTGAATAATTCTGGGACTTCAGTAGTCAGCAGAAGCGGCATTTTGTGGTGAATTTGGAGAAACCTCGTTATGTCAGTTGTGTTCAGCTCTTGTTCTGGATTCATATTTGCAATGAGCTTGTGGGGGGTTGAACACTTTTGATTTCAACTTTTATGTTCCGAGGCCGTGACCTTAGCGAGTGCAGACAACAAATAGTAGTTTTACCTGCAGACGTTTTTTGATAAATCTTCCGTTATCTATCATTTCTTTTTTACGCCTCTTACAGAGTGACAGACAAGAGCAGAGCTGAAAAGAAGACGGACATCTCCTCCACCGGTCCCTGCCGTTAGTCCTGCTCCTCCGAACCCGTCTCCTTACCCAGGATGCTTTGCTTCTATAATGTATTATATGGAATAACCTGAGGAAACCGTCTTCCGTTATATCACATATAAGAATTATAGAAATTGTTTGTTGCCATGACATTAGCTGGTGCTAATTTCTAGAGATATTCCTTTTTATTCCTGCTTAACCCTCCATGTACATTTTGTTTAAATATATATACACGTTTTTTTATTTTTTTTATTTATTTATTTAATTATATGTATTTATTTTTAATTTTGTTTTTTCATGTCGGGATATTTATTTATTTTTCTATTTTTTTTCCTTTTTTTTTCTATTATCTTAGCCTGTAGACAATGAGATAACTGAATAAAGGAATAAACATAAGATAAAGAAAGGCGCGATACCGCCACCTTATGGTGAATGTAGCAAATTGTCGCCTAGTGCTGCAGAAGCAGATTCGCTTTTATTATAGTGATACAATGTGTATGGCGTCATTTTCCCCATGGTGCTGTAACAAATGCTGCTATCTGTCCTAGCTGAGATTCCCAGGACCCGGGCCGATCAGCCCAATCAGTAGACCACGGCCACCGGAGCAGAGACCTGCGAACCTCCTCGTACCTGCCGGCCCCGTCTTGTTCCTAGTGTAACATCATAGTTGCGGCATGTCGTCATGCCAGGACTACTACTCCAGAGAGGCAACGGAGATGATGGCAAGTAGGAAGATGTTCAGGGCTCCGGATCGGCTGTGACGGACTATGAACGTATCGGCCCAACCAGGATTCTCCAACTTTTTTGTCTCTTCTCTAATTGGTAATCTAAAATATGTAAAAGGTTATTCGACTTATTAGATAAATTCATTAATTTCCTAAAGTGTAAAAAGGAGGCCAAATGTGGAAATAACTGTTATTACCCAATGTACAGGAGGAGGAGGTGAGCTGTGATATCACCTATTGTGAATGGTGGATCCTGTGTTATCTACTGTATATAGAGGTGTTATCAGTCATTGTACAGGAGGAGGAGGTGAGCTGTGATATCACCTATTGTGAATGGTGGATCCTGTGTTATCTACTGTATATAGAGGTGTTATCAGTCATTGTACAGGAGGAGGTGAGCTGTGACATCATCTATTCTGTATGGTGGACCCTGTGTTATCTACTATATATAGAGGTGCTATCAGTCATTGTACAGGAGGAGGAGGTGAGCTGTGACATCATCTATTCTGTATGGTGGACCCTGTGTTATCTACTGTATATAGAGGTGTTATCAGTCATTGTACAGGAAGAGGAGGTGAGCTGTGACATCACCTATTTAGAATGGTGGATCCTGTGTTATACACTGTATATAGAGATGTTATATAGAGATGTTATCAGTCATTGTACAGGAGGAGGAGGAGGTGAGCTGTGACATCACCTATTGTGAATGGTGGATCCTGTGTTATCTACTATATATAGAGGTGTTATCCATTATTATACAGGAGGAGGAGGTGAGCTGCGATATCACCTATTGTGTATGGTGGATCCTTTGTTATCTACTGTATATAGAGGAGTTATCAGTCATTGTAAAGGAGGAGGAGGTGAGCTGTGACATCACCTATTCTGAATGGTGGATCCTGTGTTATATACTTTATATAGAGGTGTTATCAGTCATTGTGCAGGAGGAGGAGGTGAACTGTGATATCATCTATTGTGGATGGTGGATCCTGTGTTATCTACTGTATATAGAGGTGTTATCAGTCATTGTACAGGAGGAGGTGAGCTGTGACATCATCTATTCTGTATGGTGGACCCTGTGTTATCTACTATATATAGAGGTGCTATCAGTCATTGTACAGGAGGAGGAGGTGAGCTGTGACATCATCTATTCTGTATGGTGGACCCTGTGTTATCTACTGTATATAGAGGTGTTATCAGTCATTGTACAGGAAGAGGAGGTGAGCTGTGACATCACCTATTTAGAATGGTGGATCCTGTGTTATACACTGTATATAGAGATGTTATATAGAGATGTTATCAGTCATTGTACAGGAGGAGGAGGAGGTGAGCTGTGACATCACCTATTGTGAATGGTGGATCCTGTGTTATCTACTATATATAGAGGTGTTATCCATTATTATACAGGAGGAGGAGGTGAGCTGCGATATCACCTATTGTGTATGGTGGATCCTTTGTTATCTACTGTATATAGAGGAGTTATCAGTCATTGTAAAGGAGGAGGAGGTGAGCTGTGACATCACCTATTCTGAATGGTGGATCCTGTGTTATATACTTTATATAGAGGTGTTATCAGTCATTGTGCAGGAGGAGGAGGTGAACTGTGATATCATCTATTGTGGATGGTGGATCCTGTATTATCTACTGTATATAGGGGTGTTATCAGTCATTGTGCAGGAGGAGGAGGTAAGCTGTGATATCATCTATTGTGGATGGCGGATCCTGTGTTATTTACTGTATATAGCGGTGTTATCAGTCATTGTACAGGAGGAGGAGGTGAGCTGTGACATCACCTATTGTGAATGGTGGATCCTGTGTTATATACTTTATATAGAGGTGTTATCAGTCATTGTACGGGAGGAGGAGGTGAGCTGTGACATCACCTATTGTGAATGGTGGATCCTGTGTTATCCACTGTATACTGTATATTGAGGTGTTATCAGTCATTGTACAGGAGGAGGAGGTGAGCTGTGACATCACCTATTGTGAATGGAGGATCCTGTTATCTACTGTATATTAGAGGTGTTATCAGTCATTGTACAGGAGGAGGAGGTGAGCTGTGACATCACCTATTGTGTATGGTGGATCCTGTGTTATCTACTGTATATAGAGGTGTTATCAGTCATTGTACAGGAGGAGGAGGTGAGCTGTGACATCAGCTATTGTGAATGGTGGGTCCTGTGTTATCTACTGTATATAGAGGTGCTATCAGTCATTGTACAGGAGGAGGAGGTGAGCTGTGACATCAGCTATTGTGAATGGTGGGTCCTGTGTTATCTACTGTATATAGAGGTACTACAACAGGAGGAAAAAAAGGAGGAAAAAACCTCCACTATTCTAGAAAAAACACCACAAAAAAACAGGCAAAGGTGCTTACCTGTCTAGGCCTCAAATCAAATGCACTCTCATGGTGCAGTGGGCCCAAGTAAATATGGCGACTACACAGGTGTGATAATACCAAATAAGACAGCCAGCCTACAATCAGGGAATGGCTGCTTGGCACACCAGTGCAAATAAATAATCTGCAGCAGTGTTCACACAGAGTATGCACAGCAACTGGATCCTAGCCTATTAGTAACGCCATGTGGCGGGCTGACCAGCGCTAACTGTAATGCGTCCCGTGTGAACAGAGGCCACAACTTACAAAGCCATCAGAGCCCAACTGCACCTCAAAAAGTAAAAGTAAAAAAAGTGCACAAGTACATATCAAAATATGTAAGGTATTAGTTAATATTATGGCCACAATACATAAGCTGGCAACCCTGGTGCTATATAAATAAATAATAATAATAATAACCCACGTCAAGGGTCAGTCATTGTACAGGAGGAGGAGGTGAGCTGTGATATCATCTATTCTGTATGGTGGACCCTGTGTTATCTACTGTATATAGAGGTGTTATCAGTCATTGTACAGGAGGAGGAGGTGAGCTGTGATATCACCTATTGTGAATGGTGGATCCTGTGTTATCTACTGTATATAGAGGTGTTATCCGTCATTGTACAGGAGGAGGAGGTGAGCTGTGATATCATCTATTGTGAATGGTGGATCCTGTGTAATCTACTGTATATAGAGGTGTTATCAGTCATTGTACAGGAGGAGGAGGAGGTGAGCTGTGATATCATCTATTCTGTATGGTGGACCCTGTGTTATCTACTGTATATAGAGGTGTTATTAGTCATTGTACAGGAGGAGGAGGTGAGCTGTGACATCATCTATTCTGTATGGTGGACCCTGTGTGATCTACTGTATATAGAGGTGTTATCAGTCATTGTACAGGAGGAGGAGGTGAGCTGTGATATCACCTATTGTGAATGGTGGATCCTGTGTTATCTACTGTATATAGAGGTGTTATCAGTCATTGTACAGGAGGAGGAGGTGAGCTGTGATATCATCTATTCTGTATGGTGGACCCTGTGTAATCTACTGTATATAGAGGAGTTATCAGTCATTGTACAGGAAGGGGAGGTGAGCTGTGACATCGCCTATTGTGAATTGTGGATCCTGTGTTATCTACTGTATATAGAGGTGTTATCAGTCATTGTACAGGAGGAGGAGTTGAGCTGTGACATCAACTATTGTGAATGGTGGATTCTGTGTTATCTACTGTATATAGTGGTGTTATCAGTCATTGTACAGGAGGAGGAGGTGAGCTGTGATATCATCTATTGTGAATGGTGGATCCTGTGTAATCTACTGTATATAGAGGTGTTATCAGTCATTGTACAGGAGGAGGAGGAGGTGAGCTGTGATATCATCTATTCTGTATGGTGGACCCTGTGTTATCTACTGTATATAGAGGTGTTATTAGTCATTGTACAGGAGGAGGAGGTGAGCTGTGACATCATCTATTCTGTATGGTGGACCCTGTGTGATCTACTGTATATAGAGGTGTTATCAGTCATTGTACAGGAGGAGGAGGTGAGCTGTGATATCACCTATTGTGAATGGTGGATCCTGTGTTATCTACTGTATATAGAGGTGTTATCAGTCATTGTACAGGAGGAGGAGGTGAGCTGTGATATCATCTATTCTGTATGGTGGACCCTGTGTAATCTACTGTATATAGTGGTGTTATCAGTCATTGTACAGGAGGAGGAGGTGAGCTGTGACATCACCTATTGTGAATGGTGGATCCTGTGTTATCTACTGTATATAGAGGTGTTATCAGTCATTGTACAGGAGGAGGTGAGCTGTGACATCATCTATTCTGTATGGTGGACCCTGTGTTATCTACTGCATATAGAGGTGTTATCAGTCATTGTACAGGAAGGGGAGGTGAGCTGTGACATCACCTATTTAGAATGGTGGATCCTGTGTTATCCACTGTATATAGAGATGTTACATAGAGATGTTATCAGTCATTGTACAGGAGGAGTTAAGCTGTGACATCACCTATTGTGAATGGTGGGTCCTGTGTTATCTACTGTATATAGAGGTGTTATCAGTCATTGTACAGGAGGAGGAGGAGGTGAGCTGTGACATCACCTATTGTGAATGGTGGATCCTGTGTTATCTACTGTATATATAGGTGTTATCAGTCATTGTACAGGAGGAGGAGGTGAGCTGTGACATCACCTATTGTGTATGGTGGATCCTGTGTTATCTACTGTATATAGAGGTGTTATCAGTCATTATACAGGAGGAGGAGGTGAGCTGTGACATCACCTATTGTGAATGGTGGATCCTGTGTTATCTACTGTATATAGAGGTGTTATCAGTCATTGTACAGGAGGAGGAGGTGAGCTGTGACATCACCTATTCTGAATGGTGGATCCTGTGTTATATACTTTATATAGAGGTGTTATCAGTCATTGTGCAGGAGGAGGAGGTGAGCTGTGACATGAGCTATTGTGAATGGTGGATCCTGTATTATCTACTGTATATAGGGGTGTTATCAGTCATTGTACAAGAGGAGGCGATGAGCTGTGATATCATCTATTGTGGATGGTGGATCCTGTGTTATCTACTGTATATAGCGGTGTTATCAGTCATTGTACAGGAGGAGGAGGTGAGCTGTGACATCACCTATTCTGAATGGTGGATCCTGTGTTATATACTTTATATAGAGGTGTTATCAGTCATTGTGCAGGAGGAGGAGGTGAGCTGTGACATGAGCTATTGTGAATGGTGGATCCTTATTATCTACTGTATATAGAGGTATTATCAGTCATTGTACAGGAGGAGGAGGTGAGCTGTGATATCATCTATTGTGGATGGTGGATCCTGTGTTATCTACTGTATATAGCGGTGTTATCAGTCATTGTACAGGAGGAGGAGGTGAGCTGTGACATCAGCTATTGTGAATGGAGGATCCTGTGTTATCTACTGTATATAGAGGTGTTATCAGTCATTGTACAGGAGGAGGAGGTGAGCTGTGACATCACCTATTGTGAATGGAGGATCCTGTTATCTACTGTATATAGAGGTGTTATCAGTCATTGTACAGGAGGAGGAGGTGAGCTGTGACATCAGCTATTGTGAATGGTGGGTCCTGTGTTATCTACTGTATATAGAGGTACTACAACAGGAGGAAAAAAAGGAGGAAAAAACCTCCACTATTCTAGAAAAAACACCACAAAAAAACAGGCAAAGGTGCTTACCTGTCTAGGCCTCAAATCAAATGCACTCTCATGGTGCAGTGGGCCCAAGTAAATATGGCGACTACACAGGTGTGATAATACCAAATAAGACAGCCAGCCTACAATCAGGGAATGGCTGCTTGGCACACCAGTGCAAATAAATAATCTGCAGCAGTGTTCACACAGAGTATGCACAGCAACTGGATCCTAGCCTATTAGTAACGCCATGTGGCGGGCTGACCAGCGCTAACTGTAATGCGTCCCGTGTGAACAGAGGCCACAACTTACAAAGCCATCAGAGCCCAACTGCACCTCAAAAAGTAAAAGTAAAAAAAGTGCACAAGTACATAACAAAATATGTAAGGTATTAGTTAATATTATGGCCACAATACATAAGCTGGCAACCCTGGTGCTATATAAATAAATAATAATAATAATAACCCACGTCAAGGGTCAGTCATTGTACAGGAGGAGGAGGTGAGCTGTGATATCATCTATTCTGTATGGTGGACCCTGTGTTATCTACTGTATATAGAGGTGTTATCAGTCATTGTACAGGAGGAGGAGGTGAGCTGTGATATCACCTATTGTGAATGGTGGATCCTGTGTTATCTACTGTATATAGAGGTGTTATCCGTCATTGTACAGGAGGAGGAGGTGAGCTGTGATATCATCTATTGTGAATGGTGGATCCTGTGTAATCTACTGTATATAGAGGTGTTATCAGTCATTGTACAGGAGGAGGAGGAGGTGAGCTGTGATATCATCTATTCTGTATGGTGGACCCTGTGTTATCTACTGTATATAGAGGTGTTATTAGTCATTGTACAGGAGGAGGAGGTGAGCTGTGACATCATCTATTCTGTATGGTGGACCCTGTGTGATCTACTGTATATAGAGGTGTTATCAGTCATTGTACAGGAGGAGGAGGTGAGCTGTGATATCACCTATTGTGAATGGTGGATCCTGTGTTATCTACTGTATATAGAGGTGTTATCAGTCATTGTACAGGAGGAGGAGGTGAGCTGTGATATCATCTATTCTGTATGGTGGACCCTGTGTTATCTACTGTATATAGAGGTGTTATCAGTCATTGTACAGGAGGAGGAGGAGGTGAGCTGTGATATCACCTATTTTGAATGGGGGATCCTGTGTGATCTACTGTATATAGAGGTGTTATCAGTCGTTGTACAGGAGGAGGAGGTGAGCTGTGATATCACCTCTTGTGAATGGTGGATCCTGTGTTATCTACTGTATATAGAGGTGTTATCAGTCATTGTACAGGAGGAGGAGGTGAGCTGTGATATCATCTATTCTGTATGGTGGACCCTGTGTTATCTACTGTATATAGAGGTGTTATCAGTCATTGTACAGGAGGAGGAGGTGAGCTGTGATATCTATTGTGAATGGTGGATCCTGTGTTATCTACTGTATATAGAGGTGTTATCAGTCATCGTACAGGAGGAGGAGGTGAGCGGTGATATCACCTATTCTGTATGGTGGACCCTGTGTAATCTACTGTATATAGAGGTGTTATCAGTCATTGTACAGGAGGAGGAGGTGAGCTGTGATATCACCTATTATGAATGGGGGATCCTGTGTGATCTACTGTATATAGAGGTGTTATCAGTCATTGTACAGGAGGAGGAGGTGAGCTGTGATATCACCTCTTGTGAATGGTGGATCCTGTGTTATCTACTGTATATAGAGGTGTTATCAGTCATTGTACAGGAGGAGGAGGTGAGCTGTGATATCACCTATTGTTAATGGTCGATCCTGTGTTATCTACTGTATATAGAGGTGTTATCAGTCATTGTACAGGAGGAGGAAGTGAGCTGTGACATCACCTATTGTGAATGGTGGATCCTGTGTTATCTACTGTATATAGAGGTGTTATCAGTCATTGTACAGGAGGAGGAGGTGAGCTGTGATATCATCTATTCTGTATGGTGGACCCTGTGTTATCTACTGTATATAGAGGTGTTATCAGTCATTGTACAGGAGGAGGAGGTGAGCTGTGACATCACCTATTGTGAATGGTGGACCCTGTGTAATCTACTGTATATAGAGGTGTTATCAGTCATTGTACAGGAGGAGGAGGTGAGCTGTGATATCATCTATTGTGAATGGTGGATCCTGTGTTATCTACTGTATATAGAGGTGTTATCAGTCATTGTACAGGAGGAGGAGGTGAGCTGTGATATCATCTATTCTGTATGGTGGCCCCTGTGTAATCTACTGTATATAGAGGTGTTATCAGTCATTGTACAGGAGGAGGAGGTGAGCTGTGACATCACCTATTGTGAATGGTGGATCCTGTGTTATCTACTGTATATAGAGGTGTTATCAGTCATTGTATAGAGAATCTAGTACGCTGCCCAGTTGCATGTGTAAAAATTTCAAAGTCTAGATTTTTTTCCCCTTCACAGCCTCCGCAGTACTATTACTGCGGAGGTTGGATCCCCTGCTTTGATGTGGGCTCAGGCGGTGAGCCCACATCAAAGCCAGGATATGTCAGCTGTTTTGTACAGCTGACATGTGCCCGCAATAGCGGTGAGTGAAATCGCGATTCACCCTCCACTATTTACTAGTTAAATGTAGCTGTCAAATGCTGACAGTGGCATTTAACTACCGCTTCCGGCCATTGGGCCGGAAATGAGCGCATCGCCGACAACCGGGGGTCATCGGGGGTCAGCGATGCATCGGCATGACAACCTGAGGTCTCCTTGAGACCCCTATGGTTGTTGATGCCGGATTGCTATGAGCTCCACCCTGTGGTCGGCGTTCATAGCAATGCAGTAAATCTACTACATAGGGGCAATCTGATGATCACTGCTACGTAGCAGAGCCGATCCAGTTGTGCCAACTTCTAGCCTCCTATGGAGGCTATTGAAGCATTGCAAAAGTTAAAAAAAATGTTTTAAAAAATATGAACAAAATAAAAAAATATAAAAGTTTAAATCAGTTTGCCCCATTCAAAATAAAACAATTTAAAAAAAAAATCAAAGCTACACATATTTGGTATTGCCGCATTAAGAATCGCCCGATCTATCAATAAAAAAAGGATTAAACTGATCGCTAAACGGCGTAGCGAGAAAAAAATGTAAACGCCAGAATTACGTTTTTTTGGTTGCCATGACATATCATTAAAATGTAATAACAGGCAATGAAAAGAACGTATCTGTGTGAATATGGTATCATTAAAAACATCAGCTTGGCGCGCAAAAAATAAGCCCTCAACTGACCCCAGACCACGAAAAATGGAGATGCTACGGGTATCGGAAAATTGCGCAATTTCTTTTTTTTTAAGCAAAGTTTGGAATTTTTTTTTACCACTTAGATAAAACATAACCTATGCATGTTAGGTGTCTATGAACTCGTACTGACCTGGAGAATCAAAATGGCAGGTCAGTTTTAGCATTTAGTGAACCTAGCAAAAAAGCCAAGAAAAGCAGTCAGTATCGGGTGTGTGTGTGTTTCTAATAATCTGAGTTTTCAATATACAAACATCTCAACATAAACTAAATAGCAAAGCCACTAGAGACTCAAGGTCTACAAAAATTCAATTTTCGACAGCAGAAAAAAAGGCAACAAACACTTACCTGCCCAGATCTTGGAACAAATGCACTGCAGGGTGCAGCCAGCCCATAAAGCGAGATGTTATCAACACAGGTGCAAAACACCAGATGAACAGCCGCTCTCCACATACCCACTCCTGGAGGGGGTGACTGCCCAGTATACAATTGCACAACTAATCATGTGTAGCCACTAGTGATGAGCGACCGTGCCACAACTAATCATGCGCAGACCAAGCGGTGGGACTTACATCTATCATATGTTTATGACCTACTTTGTAGATATGGCAGATATTATGACATTATGGATGTCTCCCTTCACTGTCAGTGTTCCCCTTCATTATCTCAGTAAATTAGAATAAATAAAAAAAACACCTGCAAAGGCTTCCTAAGTGTTTAAGAAGGTCCCTTAGTCTGTTTCAGTAGCTCCACAATCATGGGGAAGACTGCTGACCTGACAGATGTCCAGAAGGCAGTCATTGACACACTCCACAAGGAGGATAAGCCCCAAGAGGTCATTGCTAAAGAAGTTGGCTGTTCACAGAGTGCTGTATCCAAGGATATTACTGGAAAGTTGAGTGGAAGGAAAAAGTGTGGTAGGAAAAGGTGCACAAGCAACTGGGATAACCGCAGCCTTGAAAGGATTGTTAAGAAAAGGCCAATTAAAAATATGGGGGAGATTCACAAGGAGTGGACTGCTGCTGGAGTCATTGCTTCACCACACACAGACGTATCCAGGACATGGGCTACAAGCAGGTTTGGACTGGCCCTCCGGGGAACCTGAGGATTCTCCGGTGGGCCCAGGCACTTACATCTGCTGGCATACAGGGCCAGCAGCTGCCTAGTGCCCCCGCTGCTCCAGGGGCCCACAGCCAGTGGCGTGTCGCTAATAGCGGCACACCCAGCTACTATGGGGTCCATGAGTCAAGGGGGCCCGCCCGATGCCAGAGGAGCAGCAGCTGGAGACACCAGCCTGTCCCCGCTGCTAAAGAGAAATTAATATTCACGCTTCCCCATGTCCTCATGGGCGTTGAGAGGAGTGAATATTCATTTTACTTTAATAGCGGGCAGTGTTAGCTACAGGCTGAGGCTAACACTGCCCGTAGGGGTGGACATGCCATATGTAAAGCCGATGCGACTGCATCGGGGCCTTGGAGGTGGGCCCCTGCGGGGCGGCTAACACTGAGGGCAATCAGGAGCGATCCCTAATAGGAAATGGTAGTGGAGTGGAGCTGCAGGGATCCGATGCCGTCCTGTTTCCTGCCCGGCGCTTCCTGTCTGACACATCAGCGCGCGGCTGTTTCAGAGAGAAAGCTGCCGGCGACGAAGGTGCTACATAGTGGGCCCCAAGAATGATTTTCTCTTGTGGGCCCAAGGTGCTCTATTGTCACATTCCTTGTGTCCGGCCACTCATGACCAATAGACAACGCCAGAAGCGTCTTTCCTGGGCCAAGGAGAAAAGAACCGGACTGTTGTCAGTGGTCCAAGGTGTTGTTTTCAGATGAAAGTAAATTTTACATTTCATTTGGAGATCAAGGTCCCAGAGTCTGGAGGACGAGTGGAGAGACCACAATCCAAGCTGCTGGAGGTCTAGTGTGAGGTCTCCACAATCAGTGACAGGCCCAGATTTAGGGGGGGCCCAAGGGGCTCGGGCCCTGGGCCACCCACCAAGCAGGGCCCCCCACCAATATAGGGATATCTCAAAACATGTAAAATACACGTCTCTTTCTAATGATAAGGAACATTTAACAAAAGAGAAACTATTGAAAGTGTAAGATACGATAGGATACACTTTATTAATCCCGGGGGAAATTACGGTATTACAGCAGCAATACAAACAGCAGTACATAAAATATTAGGACACAAATCTTGCGCAAGTATACCAACATTACATAACAAATAAATGTGGGTGGTTCAGGTATATAAGTCAATGTTAATTGACATTAGCACACCAGCAATCAGTCATTGTTGTCTACCACCCTTAGGAAATTATTATACACTAGATGGTGGCCCGATTCTAACGCATCGGGTATTCTAGAACATGCATGTCCACATAGTATATTGCCCAGTCACGTAGTATATTGCCCAGCCACATAGTATATTGCCCAGTCACATAGTATATTGCCCAGCCACGTAGTATATTGCCCAGCCACATAGTATATTGCCCAGCCACATAGTATATTGCCCAGTCACGTAGTATATTGCCCAGTCACATAGTATATTGCCCAGCCACGTAGTATATTGCCCAGTCACGTAGTATATTGCCCAGTCACGTAGTATATTGCCCAGTCACGTAGTATATTGCCCAGTCACGCAGTATATTGCCCAGTCACGTAGTATATTGCCCAGCCACGTAGTATATTGCCCAGCCACGTAGTATATTGCCCAGCGACGTAGTATATTGCCCAGCCACATGGTATATTGCCCAGCCACGTAGTATATTGCCCAGCGACGTAGTATATTGCCCAGCCACATGGTATATTGCCCAGCCACGTAGTATATTGCCCAGCCACGTGGTATATTGCCCAGCCACGTAGTATATTGCCCAGCCACGTAGTATATTGCCCAGCCACGTAGTATATTGCCCAGCCACGTAGTATATTGCCCAGTGACGTAGTATATTGCCCAGCCACGTAGTATATTGCCCAGCCACGTAGTATATTGCCCAGCGACGTAGTATATTGCCCAGCGACGTAGTATATTGCCCAGCAACGTAGTATATTTCCCAGCCACGTAGTATATTGCCCAGCCACGTAGTATATTGCCCAGCCACGTAGTATATTGCCCAGCCACGTAGTATATTGCCCAGTGACGTAGTATATTGCCCAGCCACATAGTATATAGCCCAGCGACGTAGTATATTGCCCAGCCACGTAGTATATTGCCCAGCCACGTAGTATATTGCCCAGCCACGTAGTATATTGCCCAGTCACGTAGTATATTGCCCAGCCACGTAGTATATTGCCCAGCCACATAGTATATTGCCCAGCCACGTAGTATATTGCCCAGTCACGTAGTATATTGCCCAGCCACGTAGTATATTGCCCAGCCACGTAGTATATTGCCCAGCCACGTAGTATATTGCCCAGCCACGTAGTATATTGCCCAGCCACGTAGTATATTGCCTAGCCACATACTTTATTGCACAGCGACATAGTATACAGCACAGACACGTAGTATATTGCCCAGTCCCACGTAGTATATAGCAGCCATGTAGCCCACGCAGTATTTAGCAGTGTGGGCACATATCCCTGTTAAAAAAAAATAATTAAAATAAAAAATAGTTACATACTCACCCCTGGGATCCAACGGCGCTGTGGCGATGGGCACGTGGCTGCCGCCATCTTCCGTTCCCAGGATGCATTGCGAAATTACTCAGAAGACTTAGCGGTCTCGCAAGACCGCTAAGTCTTCTGGGTAATTTCGCAATGCATCGCTGGGAACGGAAGATGGCGGCAGGCGCGAGCGGCTCGGCGGACTATGGAGGGTGAGAATAGCAGGTTTTTCATTTTTTTTTATTATTTTTAACATTACATTTTTTTACTATTGATGCCGCATAGGCAGCATCAATAGTAACAAGTTGGGGATATACAGGGTTAATAGCGGCGGTAACGGAGTGCGTTACCCGCGGCATAACGCGGTCCATTACCGCCGGCATTAACCCTGTGTTAGCGGTGGCTGGACGGGAGTATGCGGGCGCCGGGCAGTGACTGCAGGGAGTAAGGAGCGGCCATTTTCTTCCGGACTGTGCCCGTCGCTGATTGGTCGTGGCTGTTTTGAGGCAACCAATCAGCGACTTGGATTCCCTTGACAGACAGAGGCCACGACCAATGAATATCCGTGACAGAAAGAAAGAAGGAAGGACAGACGGAAGTGACCCTTAGACAATTATATAGTAGATCCCCATAGCAATAGGTACAAACAATTTCCTGAATTTCTCCCTCTTACACCTTAGTAGGATTAGACGGCTGCTGACTGTGCTCTTCTGGTCGTATAGCGGGTGTGTATTATTGATCATTGTAGCCCTACACTTCTTCTGAATTCTATCCTCCAATACCTCCTCAAGAGTCCAGATGGAGGCCAACAGCCGCGCTCGCCTTCTTGATAAGTCTGTTGAGCTTATTAGCGTCAGATACTCGCACACTACTGCCCCAGCATACGATAGCAAAAAAGATGGCGCTTGCCACAACGGACTGGTAGAACATTTCCAGCATTTTACTGCACACATTGAAGGACCTGAGCTTCCGAAGAAAGTACAGTCTGCTCATTCCCTTCTTGTAAACCTTTTCCGTATGACACCTCCAGTCGAGTTTACTGTCAAGGTGAACCCCCAAATATTTGTAACTCTCAACAATCGCAACCTCCTGGCCAGCAATATTGATCGGTAAGTAATCCTGATTTTTCCTTCTATAACTTACCACCAACTCCTCGGACCTGGCGACGGTCCTACATCTCAGTGTCATGGCACCTGACCTGCGTCAGCATCCACTGACCTTGCTAGCCTAGCCAGACTTCCTTAGTGCCCTCCCTGTACCTAATGCTTAGCTTATGGCACGCGGCAGCCTTCTCCGATCCCAACACAAGCTTCTTGGCGCTACCTGTTCAGCTACATGATCGCTCCCTGGGATTAGATCCGGTGAGAGTTTGTTCAGCGACCTTCGATGAAGGAGGTGGAGCCACGATGTCGGCGCGAGAAGAGGATTCTCCACCGCGGAGCGCGGCAGGACTTCACTCTGGATCTTCAGTCACTGTAAATTTGGCTATCATGAGCATTGAGTCAGATATACAGTACTGCGTGAATTGGACTTAAAGGGAACCTGTCACCCCAAAAATCGAAGATGAGCTGCGCCCACCGTCATCAGGGGCTTATCTACAGCATTCTGTAGAGCTGTAGATAAGCCCCCGATGTATCCTGAAAGATGAGAAAAACAGGTTATGGTATACTCACTCATCTTCGATTTTTGGGGTGACAGGTTCCCTTTTATTGATATCATTAGTGATTTCGCTGCACGAAAATCAAGGAAAGTGCCTGGATTGTAAAAAAATGAATAATTTTACCTGAATTACTCGGCGTAAATGATTAGTTTCATTTTGGTTTTTTTTTTTGCATTACATATTGCAACACCTTGAAAAATGGGCCTCCCTCCACAATGGGCCCCGGGCCGCCCACCTCTTAAATCCGGCCCTGATCAGTGGTGGTTTGGGGAGCCATGTCTTCTACTGGTGTAGGTCCACTGTGTTTTATCAAGTCCAAAGTCAGCGCAGCCGTCTACCAGGAAATGTTAGAGCACTTCATGCTTCCCTCTGCCGACAAGCTTTATGGAGATGGAAATGTCATTCTCCAGCAGGACTTGGCCCCTGTCCACACTGACAAAAGTACCAATACCTGGTTTACAAACAACATTATCACTGGGCTTGATTGGCAGCAAAGTCGCCTGACCTTAACCCTATAGAGAATCTATGGAGGAAGATGAGACACCAGAACCAACAATGCAGACGAGCTGAAGGCTGCTATCAAAGCAACCTGGGCTTCCATAACCCCTCAGCAGTGCCACAGGCTGATCACCTCCATGCCACGCCGCATTGATGCAGTCATTGATGCAAATGGAGCCCCGACCAAGTATTGAGAGCATTTACTGAACATACATTTCAGTGGGACAACATTTCGTATTTTAAAATCATTTTTAAGCTGGTGTTATAAAGTATTCTAATTTACTGAGATAATGACTTTTGGTTTTTCATTGGCTGTAAGCCATAATCATCAACATTAACAGAAATAAGCAGAAATAGATCACACTGCCTGTAATGACTCTATATAATATATGAGTTTCACTTTTCGTATTGAAGGACGGAAATAAATTCACTTTTTGCTGATCTTCTAATTTAGTGAGAAGCACTTGCATGTACCATGCTGTCTGTGGACCCTTGTGCGTTATGAACTCCTGCCCTAATTAGTGGATCACATCCTCGGGCAGAGATCATAAAGTTGTAAAACTAGTATTATGGCATCATTAACCCCCCGCTATATCGCTGGTATGATAACCCCTATCATCTCTGCTTGAGAGGTTTGTCCTGTGGAACGTTCTCTGATTAGTCTCCATTTCTGCGCGCTTCCTCTCGGCTGTCGTCTCCTTCGTTATTTCGGATCACCTTTCTAATTATTGGCACATTTGCTTTTCCCCCCCGAATGCTGGAGTTCAAGGTGCTAATGAGAAGAGCCATCACCGTCTAATGAGAGTTCTCCGGGAAGTATCGTCATCAGTGTTTTGACATCAAATGTATCATTTACTTCGTTATTTTCAGTTTGTTATTTCCGTGTTCTCATTAAACGTTGGGTTTGAATGTTTCCAAATTAGTATATTAGCTCTAAAATATCATCATTAGGAAAAACACACACAAAAAATCTCCATGCTGCCGAATATGATTAACCCCTAAGCATCGGATTATTTTATTTTTATTTTTATTTTTTTTCATCAACTTCTTCCAGGATTCAAAACTTTTTCATGTTTCCATTGATGTACCTGTACTAGAGCGTGACTTCTTTTTTTGCCGGAGAGGTCGTATATTTCTTATATTTTAACCGTTTCCTGATATATGACGTAGTTATGTCACAAGTCGGGTCCTTGACTTTGATGTTGGCTCATACACCAAACCCGCATCTTTTCCGGCAGATGATGTCTGAATTATTCAGCCATCATCTGCCTCTAAGGCTCAGTGCAGATGAACGTATTTTTCGTCATCTGAAATAATTAGATCAATTATGCTAATCACACTTTGATCAGAGGGTGACTATAGTGTGTTCTGATTCTCTTAGATGTGGAGAAGAGGAAATCAGACTGCACTCAGATGCCATCCGATTGCAGTCCGATGTCTCCTATGCAGTCACTGATGCAAATATTGGATCAAACTTGGGTGTGCTCCAATTTTTTCCTCAGACAGACTCTTCCCAAGGAAAAAAAATTGGACGTGCACGGCCGCACTCTGGGAGGTGGACGCGTCATTCTAGGCACCCATCGGCGCACCCGTGACTTGGCAAGACAGCCGTGCCTGTCGTTTCGATATTCCTGTGATGGACAGCTTGCAGCTGGCCTTCATGGGAGACCATGATTTTCACTGTACACAGGAGAATTGTAGCATTGCTGTGTATAGTACAAGCGACCAGACTATCGCAGGCTCAAGTCCCCTAAGGGGACTAAGCAAAAACAGTAAAAAGTGAGAAAAAAATGTAAACAACTAAAAAAAAAATTTCAAAAAATCCCTTTTTTTGCCCCATGAAAAAAAATCAATTAAAAAAAACAAAAAAAACACATATTTGGTATTGCTGAGTTCATAAAACTGATCTATCAAAGTATAAAGTAAATTAATCTGATTGGTAAACGGCGTAACAAGAAAGGGGCTCGTCATCCCCTCCATGACATTTACGGGCTTCATAGGAGATACTAATTGTTATTAAATAACACAATACTGACATATTACAGAATATAGCACTAGAAATTAAGGTTCAAGTTCCCTTGGGGGGACGAAAAAAATTAAGCGACAAGTTATTTAAAAAGTTTTACAACTATTAAAGGAAAAAGAAAAGTTTGAATCATCAACTTTTTTTTCAATCCAAAAATAAAGACACTGATAAAAATAAAAAAAAAATTTGGTATTAACGAGTTTGTAAAAGTCTATGAAAATATAAAATTAAGGAACTTATGCGGTAAAGAACATAATGAAAAATAAAAAATAAATCTGCATTAAAAATGCATTAAAAGATTACATACCGTATATACTCGAGTATAAGCCGACCCGAGTATAAGCCGACCCCCCTAATTTTGCCACAAAAACTGGGAAAACTTATTGACTCGAGTATAAGCCTAGGGTGGGAAATACAGCAGCTACCGGTGAATTTCAAAAATAAAAATAGATGCTCCATACCGTTCATTATTGCCCCATAGATGCTCTGTATAAAGCTGTGCCATATATAATGCTCTGCACCGTTGATTATAGCCGCATAGATGCTCCACATAAAGCTGTGCCACATATAATGCTCCATATTGATCATTATTGCCCCATAGAAGCTCCATATAAAGCTGTGCCATATAGTGCTCTGCACCGTTCATTATGGCCCCATAGATGCTCCATATAAAGCTGTGCCATATAGTGCTCTGCACCGTTCATTATTGCTCCATAGATGCTCCTTATAAAGCTCTGCCATATAGTGCTCTGCACCGTTCATCATTGCCCCATACATGTGCCATATAAAACTGTGCCATATAGTGCTCTGCACCGTTCATTATGGCCCCATAGATGCTCCATATAAAGCTGTGCCATATAGTGCTCTGCACCGTTCATTATTGCTCCATAGATGCTCCTTATAAAGCTCTGCCATATAGTGCTCTGCACCGTTCATCATTGCCCCATACATGTGCCATATAAAACTGTGCCATATAGTGCTCTGCACCGTTCATTATGGCCCCATAGATGCTCCATATAAAGCTGTGCCATATAGTGCTCTGCACCGTTCATTATTGCTCCATAGATGCTCCTTATAAAGCTCTGCCATATAGTGCTCTGCACCGTTCATCATTGCCCCATACATGTGCCATATAAAACTGTGCCATATAGTGCTCTGCACCGTTCATTATGGCCCCATAGATGCTCCATATAAAGCTGTGCCATATAGTGCTCTGCACCGTTCATTATTGCTCCATAGATGCTCCTTATAAAGCTCTGCCATATAGTGCTCTGCACCGTTCATTATTGCTCCATAGATGCTCCTTATAAAGCTCTGCCATATAGTGCTCTGCACCGTTCATCATTGCCCCATACATGTGCCATATAAAACTGTGCCATATAATGCTTTGCACCATTCATTTGTGCCCCAGAGAGGCTCCTTATAAAGCTGTGCTACCGGTATATATAATGCTGCCTGCGGCTGCTGCAATAAAAAAAAAATGCCATACTCACCTCTCTTGCTTGCAGCTCCTCAGCGTCCTGTCCCGGCGTCTCTCCACACTGACTGATCAGGCAGAGGGCGGCGCGCACACTATATGCGTCATCGCGCCCTCTGACCTGCGCAGTCAGTGCGGAGAGACGCCGGGAAGATGGAGCGACGCCCGGCGGGTGGAACGTGGACAGGTAAATATTACATACTTACCTGCTCCCGGCATCCTGCTCCTTCCCCCGGACAGCTGGTCTTCGGTGCCGCAGCCTCTTCCTCTATCAGCGGTCACCGTTACCGCTCATTAGAGAAATGAATATGCGGCTCCACCCCTATGGGAGTGGAGTCCATATTCATTTCTCTAATCAGCGGTCCCACGTGACCGCTGTACAGGGGAAGAGCTGCGGCACCTAAAGACCATGGGACTGCAGGGACAGCGCCAGGATCGCCGGGACTAGGTAAGTATGCCTCAGCGCCCTCACCCCCTCACCCGCCGACCCTGCCGCCCACCGTGACTCGAGTATAAGCCGAGAGGGGCACTTTCAGCCCAAAAATTTGGGCTGAAAATCTCGGCTTATACTCGAGTATATACGGTATTTGTTTGAATTGAGGGATTTTGGGGTGGAGGGGGGGGGGTCTTACCCATTTTGTCCCACTTTGATTTTTTTTCTGTTTATTTGTACATTATCTAAAGTAAGTGATTAGTATTTTAGTACGTTATATATAGTAAAGTGAATAGTGTCATTCAAAACTTGTCTGCATAAAAATACAAAACAAAAATCTCTCTTTTAAGAAGGGTAAGAAAAAAAATAAAGTTTACTCTATAAGGAAGGGTTTAAAAGGAAATAGAGCTACAGAAAGTTACAGATTATTGATTTTTTTTTTTCTATTTTGTCATGTCCTATACTGAGTTTATTGTTTGTACATGACCCCGCTTAATTGTAAAGTGCTGCGGAATATGTTGGCGCTATATAAATAAAAATTATTATTATTATTATTATTATGTCTACCCATGTAAAAATAAAACGTAGATTGTTGCAGTTTTCACATTGGCCACTAGGTGGCAGCATAACTGGCCACAGTCCACAATGCTATAAAAGTGTTGCATTTTACGGCCTGCAGTGAAACTAAATATTATCCCCTTGGTGTCACAAGGAGGCAGAGAAACGGTCACAACAACCCTTGTCAATATGAGTTATCACACATAGCTGTGATATAGAGGGATTTTCTGCTCCAGACCTCTAATCCTAAGAGCTATTGTGGATACTCAATGGCCACAATACAAGAAAGTGACTACCCCCCCGCATTCTGGTGTAAATTGCTTTGAAAAGTTGCCCAATTTTTGCATGATGCACAAAAAATGTCAACTTCAGGTGTTTTCATGCCAGTTTCAACCAGCTCCACCAGAATAGGTGGACCTGGGGCCGGACAGAAGTGCAACGGGGCGTGACGCCACAAGTCAACCAATTCGTGATGAGCTGTGGTGTACTTTACACAATATATCTTTCTTCAGTCTCGTATTGGAGTAAGATTTGTGGAAAGGCGCTCTCCACTTGTCAGACACTCCTGATTCACTAAGAGGCTGAAAGGTGACATTTCTCTTCATCTTCAGCTTTTTTAGCATATTCTTGAAGGTTTTGTTGCAAAATTGACTGATATTTAGAACTGTTCATAATTCCCTCCACCTCGACAAAAGCCCAAGTTCCTGTTGCCAAAAAAACAGCTCCAAAGTACAATGCTGCCTCCACCGTGCTTCACTGTAGGTATGGTGATCTTTTGGTGATGCGGAGTGTTGGATTTACACTTAACATAACTTGTGCAATTATAGCCAAAAAGTTCCACCTTGGTTTTTGTCAGACATAAAACGTTTTTCCGACACACTTTTGGCAGACTTGATATAGGTTTTTGCAGAATATAGCCGAGCTTGGATGTTTTTCCTTGTAAGGAAAGGCTTCCATTTTACCACCCGACCCCAGAGACCAGACTTAGAATACGGGAGATTGTTGCTGCATACAGTTTACCACCAGTACAGAAATTCATGCAGCTCCTTTAATGTTGATGTAGACCTCTCGGCAGCCTCCTGGACTAATTTTCTTCTTGTTGTTTCATCAATTTTTGAGGTATGCCTAGTTCTAGGTATTGGATCCAGTTGGTCGAACACGTAGGTGGGCTGCGCTGCAGTGAATCAATTCTTCAGAAATGATGATGTGGAAAAGGCTTTTTATTTACAACGCATGCCAAATTTAAGTCACCTATCTATCTGTGAAGACATCATCGAGAGATGATGTCTTCACAGTGTCCATGATAGATCTACAGCCCTGGAAAAAAAATGTTGTACCTTCTATTGACTGATAACTTTCAACAATGAGATCCGTTTGCTGTGTTGTCAGTTGTTTATGGATCGTGGCTGTTGCTGTAAAATATTACTAAGAACATGTCAGGAAAATCCTCCTAGAACAGCCAAAGTTTCTGGTTTTAATCAGAATCCCTGTAAATGATGGCGGCTGTGCACTGACTGCTATGTAACATGAATGTAAATGTGATTGGCTGATTCTGAACACAATTACAGTAGGTACAGAAAGTCTTCAGCCCCTTTGCTCAGTATTGAGAAGAAGCACGTTTTTGAGCTAGTACAGCCATGAGTCTTCTTGGGAATGATGCAACAAGTTTTTCACCCCTGGATTTGGGGATCATCTGCCATTCTTCCTTGCAGAACCTCTCCAGTTCCGTCAGGTTTGATGGTGAACGTTGGTGGATCTACGCAATTTAGGTACCTCTGATGACCTGGTCTAATGTGTCTGCTGCTGTTGTTGTGGACCCACTAGTGTAGGCCTGCATTGTACTGGTAAACTGGGCAACCATCTGCGACTTCTTAGACTCACTATGGATCTGACAGATTCACCGCTAGCAGGGGTAGATTCTCTTGCTCCGCTGCTGGTGTGGCATCTGACGGGTCTAGAGTCTCTGCTACTTCAGGTGCAGTAGGTTGGGGAAAGATCAAGACAGGCACTACGATTGCTTAGTTTACCTGTGTCCATGACTCGGGAAAGTCTCCAAGAACAGTATGGATTTTCTCTTCCTCCTCTTCTGAGGTTGAGGGGCATCTTGGTCTTCCTCTTTGTTTTTCAATTGGTCATGTCATACCTTCAGATTTCTCGACACTGCTGCTGAGGTTTCTCCTCCATCTTTACGGACGATGCATACCTTGGTATTATCAAAGTTTGAAGGCATGAAGTGTATGGTTCAGCCTCCCACTGATCATCTAGTTTGTGCATCCTCCTCTTTCTTTTGAGAACCTGTCCTCCAGGTACTAAAGGAGTAGCCGGAGCTTGTTGGTTGTAGCTCTTTTGCTGTCCCTGCCTGGCTTGGGACAATCTCTTCTCCACACAGTCTTGCACTGCTGCTGCCGCTCTGTATCCCAGTCTACATCTGGTGATGTAGTTTCAGGTGTTAGGACTCCCATACTCAAGTCAATGGGTAACTTGCCAGGTCTCGGTCTCATTACATAGGCGGGTGTACAGTTGGTGGAGTTCACTGGGATGTGGTTTTGCCTTCCTCTGGATCAACATGTTAGGGCATGTTAGGTTAGGCTATGGGTTGAACTAGATGGACTTATAGTCTTCCTTCAACCTTAATAACTATGTAACTATGTAACTATGTACAGATCTAAAAAAAAAACAGCAAATTATCTGGCCAATGGTTTCTCTCTTCCAGGGGCAAGGTCTTCAATAGGTCAATTACCACCTGGTTCATTTTCTCACACATGCCACTTGTCTGTGGATGATACGGCGTTGTTCTGATTTTCTTACATCTATACAGGTTACAGAACTCCTGAAGCAATTCTGCTTCAAAGGCTGGGCCTTGGTCGGTGAGTACCTTTTCAGGGTAACCATATGGTCGACAAAAAATTTGTTGAAATGCCTTGGCTGCTGTCTTTGCTGTTTTGTCCTTGACAGGCATGACTACTAGGAAACTTGAATAATGGTCCACTACAGTGAGGGCGTAGACATAGCCTGAACAGCTTGAGGTCAGCTTCAAGTGGTCCAAGGCTACCAGTTCAAGCGGTTGTTTGGTGATGATCGGCTGCAATGAGACTCATTGGCTGTTGCGGTCTTTCCTGTGCAGGTTGCAGGAGCCACATTCTCGGCACCACTTCTCAATGGCTGTCCTCATGCCAATCCAGTAGAATCTCTCACGAAGTAGGATCTCCAACTTCTTCCATCCGAAGTGTCCTGTTCCATTGTGGCATGCCTCTAAAATCATTGGCGCATTCCGCTTCGGGACTACCACCTGCCAGACCAGTACATGAGTGCGTGGGTTGATGTTCCTCCAACACAGCTTACCCTCATAGATGAATAACTTGATTATACCAAGAAACAGAAAGATGATCGGCACAGAGCTTCACTATAGCGCATCTGGAGATTCACTTAAACGATCTGTTTCAGAAGGACAGATGAGGTCTCCCTTACTGTGAGCTGCGGGTGGTGCTATGCAATCGTCAGAGTTTTGTACAAGACCATATAATGAGAAGAAAAATGATGCAGCACTCACCCTTGCGCTTCTTCCAAGTGTGCTCTTTATTCAGCAAAACATACTATACATAGTATGAACCGGCATACGCAGTGATCTGTGAGGGAGCGGGAGTGAGGAGAGACCGGACGACGGCCGTTTCGCGCTACGGCACTTCTACGGGTCCATGCATGGTGAGTGCTGCATCATTTTTCTTCTCATTAGATGAATAACTTGCCCTTCTCCTTCCATAACTGCTGAACTTCCTGTGGAGCATCTGGATCACGGTGTGAGTCAGCTTGTGGCAGTAGCTCCTTTACTAGGCTAACTGCTGGATCGCTATTTTGCATCTCTGCCCACTCATGATGGGGCAATGGGTTTAATGTCGATTCCTGTACGATGCAGCGCTTGTTCCTCACCCTCTGGGAGCATTGGGCTGCAACTGGATGGTGGAAGGCTGGTAACTCGATTTCTTCAAATGCTTCCGGATCTTCTCCCTCATCTGGTAAATTGGGCCTTGTGGACAGCGCATCAGCATTAGCTTTCTTTTGTCCCGCTTGGTACTTGATGGTAAATTCGTAGTTGGATAGCCGGGCCATCCATTGCTTTTCCCGCGCACCCAGCTTTGCGGTTTCAAGGTGAGTTAGCGGATTATTGTCCGTATAGATAGCAAACTTCCCTTGAAGCCAAGTAGTGCTTGAAGCGCTCCATTGCCGACTATGGTGAGGAACTCCAGTTTAAAGGAACTGTAGTTGTCAGGGTTCCTTTCAGTGGGACGAAGCTTCCTGCTGGCATAGGCAACCACTTTCTCTCTGCCCTTCTGCACTTGTGACAGCAGCACGGCTCCTAATCTCACGTTGCTGGCGTCTGTGTAAAGTACAAATGCAAAAAAGGAAAGGAAAAAGTTCCAGCACCAGGCATCTCTTCAGAAAATCTTCAGTACTTTATTCTCATGTCAAGAAAAAAACACAATGTGGGGACGCAGCCCCTAAACGCCTGACGCGTTTCAAACAAAGTTCTTAGTCCTTTTTGCTGTTGCTATTGAGTGGGATCCAGCCACTTGTTCCTGGCACCTGTGTTCATTTGGATTCCGGTGAGGCACCACTATTCCCTTTCCCTGCTCCCTGTATGATGTTGTAAAGTACAAATGGTTGGTCATAGTCAGGATAGTCCAGGACTTTATCTCCTGTGATAGTCAACTTCAACCGAGTGAAGGATTCTAATAGTCTGTTGTTCCATTCGAACGGAGGACTCTTGCTCTTAGTCTTCTTGGATTGGCCAACTAGGAGGTCTTGCTGGGGAGTGGCTATCTTGGTAAAGCCCATGATGAATCTCCAGTACTAGCCTACCAACCTGCGGAATTGCCGTACTTCATGAACGTTGTTGGGTTTTGGCCAAACCCTGATAACAGTGACTTTGTCAGGGTCTGGTGCCACACCTTCGGCACTTACCATGTGACCTAGGTACTGCACCTTGGGCTTCAGCAGGTGGCATTTGGACGGCTTCACTTTCAGGCCAAAGTTGGACAGGGCTTCGAACACCTCAGCCAGGTGCTTCAACTGGTCTTCATAAGTTTTGGAGAAGATGATGACATCATCCAGGTACAACAGAACGGTTTTAAAGTTCTTGTGCCCGAGGCAACACTCCATCATCCTCTGGAATGTCCCTGATGTGTTGCAAAGTCCAAATGGCATGTAGTTGAACTCGGAGAGGCCCATTGGTGTCGTGAAGGCGGTCTTCTCTTTATCCGCCTCTGCCACTGGAACCTGCTAGTATTCACCGGTGAGATCTAAGGTGGAGAAATAGTGGATCTCAGTGCAGCTGGTGATTCATCAATTCTAGGTAATGAGTAGGTGTCCTTGTGTGTAATGCTGTTAATTCGCCTGTAGTCAACACACATTCTCATGGTACCATCTTTCTTTCTAAGAAGGATTAACGGAGCTGCCCAGGGGCTACAACTTTCTCTGATCACCCCAGCCTCCTTCATCTCCTATAACATATCTTTGGCACATTGGTAGTGAGCTGGGGGTACAGGCCGATACCTTTCTTTAATGGGCGGATGATCTCCACTGGGGATATGGTGTTGAACCCCTTTTAACTACCCAAAGTCTATTGGGTGTTTGCTGAATACCCACTCATATTCCTGGACCAAAAGTACTATGTTTTTGGTGCAAAGGAGTGGAGTCAGTGCCTGCGTGTAGCTGTTGACACCAATCCTCCAGCTGCCCCTCAGAGCCATTGTCCTCCTCCTGGTCAGACAGGACCAAGGGTTCTGCCGCTTGTATTGCATTGTTACTGACAGTGAACAACTTAGCAAGGGTGGCATATTGGGTAAATGGACCTCTTTTTCCCCACAATTCAGGATACGTATTGGTGCTCTCCCCTTGCGGACATCAACTACCTCCCTGGCTGTCAGGATAGTGGGCCTACTATCAAAGTACACTGATTCTACCAGGGACTGGTAATCTTGGCCCCTGAGGCCTATTGCTGCCCAACACCTTATTAACATTTCCCTTGGGGGTACTGCAATGAGGAATGGATCACTCACTCTGACACTGCCGACTTCTCCACCAGACAGCTCTATCTGTTGTCTCTGTATCCGTGGTTTGATCTCCTTTTTGCAGGACCCGCTGCTCACTGGAACCAGGAGTTTCGGCTAACTGTTGCAACAAAACAATAATTTCTGCAAGACAATGTTCTAATGTAAATCACAAAAATTCCCCTTAAGTAGATTTACCCCTAAGACAGGGAGATAGATACCACTAAATTAATTCATTCATCACTTTTTTTGGTGATTTGAGTGAAACCAATCCCAAAACCAATGGTACTTTCAATATTAAATAATTTTTATTAACAACAAGTTAAAATTACATGCAGTAAAAGAAAAAGGTCCTGGATCCAAAAGAGGGACACAATGACCATAGAAAACTCCAACCAATTTGGTCATGCACAAATATATATCACTATTATAGGATATGGCTATATAACACATGCAAAATTTCCTAAGTGCTCCACTAGGGGGAAAAACCAGTGCTGCCCATAATCATTTCCATTAGTGAAAGATAGCGCAAGTGTGCTTTATAATAATAAATGAAATGCGGCATGAATGTGGTAAGCCCTTATGATACTGCACTGCACATGTGGATATAAGGCCAATAGTAGTATGGTATGTTATTACCTAAGGTGAGCTGAATGGAGTTCCTCGGCGTCCCTCTGCCTCGATGCGCTTTTCGCAAATGCTTCTTGTATAAGCCCGCAACCCAACGTCAAGGGTCCTCATAAACTTGTGAGTCCTACTGTAATATCAAAAACAGCTAACATACAAAAAATTCAAAAAAACACAACATGAAGAGCAAACTCACCAAAACTTGTCATATGACAAATGCACTCGCAGGGTGCAGCAGGCCCCCGATAATAAATGCTAAAGCAGCACAGGTGCAAGCTACTGATGAGAGCAACCACCCACTCGCCCAAACATTAGAGGGGTTGGCTGCCTAGTAGAAAAAATGCACACAGGTAAGGCTTGCATAAGACACTATTCACACAGATAGATGTGATGCACAGTGTCTGGACAACCTATTGATCACGCCCATAGTGTTAGCAGGTGGTTTCTAACCGTTTTTGCAGACACATGCACATTTGTGGCCTACTGGAGGTCATTTTGTAGGGCTCTGGCAGTGCTCCTCCTGTTCCTCCTTGCACAAAGGCTGAGGTAGCGGTCCTGCTGCTGGGTTGTTGCCCACCTTTGGCCCCCTCCATGTTTCCTGGTGTACTGGCCTGTCTCCTGGTAGCACCTCCAGCCACTGGACACTACGTTGACAGACACAGCAAACCTTTGTGCCACAGATCACATTGATGTGCCATCCTGGATGAGCTGCACTACCTGAGCCACTTTTGTGGGTTGTAGAGTGTCTCCTCATGCTACCATGAGTGTGAAAGCACAACCAACATTCAAAAGTGACCAAAACATCAGCCAGAAAGCATTGGTACTGAGATGTGGTCTGTGGTCCCCACCTGCAGAACCACTACTTTATTGAGGGTGTCTAATTGCCAATAATTTCCATCTGTTGTCTTTTCCATTTGCACAACAGCATGTAAAATTGATTGTCAATCAGTGTTGCTTCCTAAGTGGACAGTTTGATTTCACAGAAGTTTGATTTACTTGGAGATACTGTATATTGTGTTGTTTAAGTGTTCCCTTTATTTTTTTGAGCAGTGTATACATGTACAGCTGGTATAACCTGGGCATCTCATGTATATAATTATATTTCTACAGCTGGTATAACCTGGGCATCTTCTGGTGCATAGTGATCACTATGATATTAGGAACATGTATTCGGCCCTTTCTAGTTGTCATTTCTGGCACATTTGTGGACTGTGTAACGTGTGATGACAGGCAGGTTGTAGCCCTTCTTTATTGATCCTTCTCATTGCCTCGGAATTAACTAACGTTTTGTGACCAGGTTTAGAAATCTAATTAATAGAGATATTAAATATTAAGTGATGACAGATAGAAATGTCAGTGCTGCAGAGAACATCCTGGTAGCTCTGCAATATGCATGAAGATCAGCGGCAAATATGTTGTAAGACAGAATCATCAAAGACCTTCTCCGCCGTCACTACAAAAGAGGGAGATCATAGACATTTTCACACGGATAAAATCCAATTATGACTTTAAAGGACGGAATTTACAGTGCTTTGCTCATAGCAGGGGTTATGTAAAGCTTACATCACTAAGCTCCTTAGTGCCGAGATTGAGCACAGATTGTTCCCTGACCTCTTTTGTCTTTAAAAATGGTAGAAGACGTCTAGCAGAAATCAAACCATCTGCAAAGAAGAAAAATGGAGTCTTACTGAAATGGAGATTTCTAGAAAAAAAATAGTAAGGGAAGTGGAGGAAAAGTAACGAAGAAACGATTTAGAGCTTTTTCCTAATATCCTTGGCTGGGCTCCGATGCTCTATTTCTTTGTATTGAATGCTATACCCACAGAAACGTGTGTCTTTCTGGTTTTCAGCACTAGGGGGAGCCCTGCATACTGCAGTTTAAATGATTTCGAGCGTATTCACTTTAAAAGGCTCAGATGAGCCTTATTTCTCTAATGCTGTTCCCAAGACAATTGGTAAAAAAAAAAAAAAGGAAAAATGACTTCCTGTTTACACCACTAGGGGGAACTGTGGATGCAGTAGCATAAATGATTTGGAGCTTTTTTTTCCCCAAAAACATTTTAAAAGGCTTTATTTCCTTGTTTCTCCATAAACAATTGTATTAATCATCTAATTCCTTTAGTATGAAGTGCCATTTTCCCATAGACAACTGCATTAATGAATTGGAGCTTTTTCCTCCTTATGTACTATATCCATTACAGAATATTGATTCCCCCGTCAGCAATTGTAAAAAAAAAGTGGCTTTCTGTTCTCACCAATAGGTTGAGCTCTGTAAGCAAAAGTTTAAATATTTAGCATTTTGCTTCCTAGTACCCATTATAAGGCTTCAATGCTCTGTTTTTAGAGTAGAGTGCCATTTCCTTGTTCCCCCATTGCCATTTGTGAAAATCTTGGTTGCCTGTTTCAACCAGTAGGGAGAGCTCTGTATACAGTAGCATTAAGGATTTGGAGCTTTTTCCCAATACACTTTATAAGCCTCTAACGATTTGGTTCTTTATTGCCATTCCCCTATGTACAGTTGTAAAAAAAAAAGAAAAACGTGTCTTTCTGATCCCACTTCTAGGTGGAGCCCTGGATAAAGCAGTATAAAGGATGTGGAGCTTTTTTCTTAATGTTCCATACTTTTAGAGCACAGTGCCACTCCTTTATTCCTCTATTTACAATCATAAAAATCTTAGTGGTTTCCACCACTGGTGGGAGCTCGATATAAAGCAGAATAAAGGACCTGGAGCTTTTTCCTGATACACTGTATAAACCTCTAATGTTCTGTTTCTTTAGTACTGAATGATATTTCCCTATGAACAATTGTTAAAGATCTTGGTTGACTGTTTTCACTGTTCAGGCGAGGTCTGTATACAGCTCCATAATGATTTGGAGCTTTTTACTAATACACTTCATGATAAGGCTCTAATGTGCTCATTCTTTAGTGCAGAGCCCTATTTCCCTTTTTCTGCCACTAGAGAGTCCTGTATACAGCAACATAAATGATTGGAGCTTTTTCCTTGATACCCTTTATAAGGTTGTAATGATTTTTTTCTTTTGTGCTGAATGGTCCCACCCCACACACCCCACCTCTGCACACCCATTGACAGCAGTAAATATTTTAGCTGCCTGTTTCTACCACTAGGTGGAGCTCCATAAACAGAAGCACAAATGATCTGGAGCTTTTTACTATTACACATTGTAAGGCTCCAATGTGCTCCCTCTCTTGTGCTGAACACCACCCCACTTACCAAATAGAGAATTGTAAGAGTATTGGTTACTAGTGATGAGCGAATATACTCGTTACTCGAGATTTCCTGAGCATGCTCAGTGGTCCTCCGAGTATTTTTTAGTGCTCGGAGATTTAGTTTTCAGTGTCACAGCTGAATGATTTACATCTGTTAGCAGCATAGGTACATGCAGGGGTTGCCTGGTTTCTAGGGAATCCCCACATGTACTTACGCTGGCTAACAGATGTAAATCATTCAGCTGCGGCAATAAAAACAAAATTTCCGAGCACTAAAAACTACTCGGAGGACACCCGAGCATGCTCGGGAAATCTCAAGTAACGAGTATATTCACTCATCGCTATTGGTTACCTCTTTCCACCACCAGGGAAATCTTGGTATACATTGGCATAATGTTTTGGAACTTTTTCCTAATATAATCTATAAAGTCTTAATTATGTGGCTTTTTAAGGCACAGTGCCATCCAACCATAGACAATATTAAAAATATATATATATATTCCTTTTTCCTCCAGTAGGTGGAGCTCTGTGTACAACTGATTTAGAGCTTTTTTTCTAATACAGGTTATTAAGCCTAATGCATTATTTCTCTATTTTATTCAATTCTCCCATTAATAAGTGTAAGAATATTGCTAGGGAGAGCTCTATGTAAAGCTGCACAAATTATTTGGAGCTTTTTCCTAATGAACTTTATAAGTCTTTCATGATCTGTTTCTTTGCTACAGAGTGCTCTATCCATTATCCATAACAGTCAACTATAAACATTTGTGCTGCCTGATTCTACCTCTAGGTAGAGCTCCGTGTACAACAGCACAAATTATCTGGAGCTTTTTCCAAATACGCTTCCTAAAGCTCTAATGCATTTCTTTACTGCAGTGCACCATGCCCTACAAATAGCTGTAATAATCTTGTCTATTTCCAACATCAGGAAAATCTTAGTATGCATCAGCATAATATTTTGGAGCTTTTTTCTAATCCAGGCTATACAATTTTAATTATCTTGTTGGGGGGGGAAGGTTGTGCACAGTACCATTCCCATAGAAGATTTTTAAAAATGCAGATTCTTGTTTCATCCATTAGGTGGAGCTCTGTAAGCAATAATTTGAATGAGTTGGAGCTTTTTTCTAATACAATTGTTAGAATCTTGAATACAGTATCTCTTTTTACCATTAGGGGAGCTCTATGTACAGTTGTATAAATGATTTGGAGATTTTTCTTAATACACTTTATAAGACTGTAGTGCATCGTTCTTTCTTTAGTCCAAAGCCCCTTCCCCCATGAACAATTGTAAAAATCTTGGCTGCAAGCTTCCAACACTAGGGGAAGCTGTGTATGCAACAGAATATATGATTTGGAGCTTTTTTTCTAATACATTTTCAGGTTCTAAATCCCTATGTCTGAAATGCAAAACACCATCCCTCGATTCTCTCATAGGCAATTATAAATATTTCAGTTGTCTGTTTTCACCACTAGGGGGGGAGCTTTGTATGCAGCAGAATACCTGATTTGGAGCCTTTTCCTAATACCCTTTATAAGACGCTATTGATCTGGTCCTGCAATGCTGCTTTGACAATTGTAAAATCTTGTATGACTGTTTCCACCACTAGGGAGAGCTCTGTATACAGCAGGAGGATCTTTTACCAATTCACATTGAAATGTTTCCACCACTAGGGGGAGCTCTGTATACAGCAGGAGGATCTTTTACCAAAGCACTTTAAAAGGCTTTAATGATGTGTTTCTGTTTAACAGAATTTTGTTTTCTAGCCATACCTGTAAAATATACAGCAAAGCACAACGTAAAATACTCTAAGATCTCTTTCCTAGTGCATTTTATAAGGCTGTAATGATATTTTCTTTAGTGCAAAGTGGTAATTTCTCCTAAACTATTGTAAAAAAATCTTCACTTCCTTCTCCCACCACTAGGGGCAGCATTGGTTCACAAATCGCTGGTCAACCAGGTGTGATGGCACTGCAGTCAGCATTCATCTGTCACTTGCTTGAAAAGCGACAAATTCTTACCTCCACCTCCTCATTCAGTCAGGGAACCTGTGTTTTCCTTGTAGTAGGGCTTCCTACCCAAATTTATATTCCCAAGATAGAGTATAAAATCCTATCCTCCAGGTATGGGATATCTTATTGCTGGTAGCCTGACCACTGATCCTGAGAAAAGGGCTCGGGAACCTAGACTTTGAAGAGCACCATCTCAAAAGGAGCGGAGGTTCACATGCCCGACCTCCCGTTCATTGGGAGGACTGCCGGAGACTGTCCATATGAGAGTGTTGGAGATAGTAGAGTACAGCGCTATTTTCCATAGGCAAGTAATAGAGTGGAGGTTTGACCATGCGTCCGAAAGATTGGATGATGCTCTTACAGAGTGACTTATAGAGTAGAGTCCTGAGCTAATAAGTAGGGTATTATTACAATCCTGATTGGTTAATCCAGCCGGTTACAGATCTCCTCCTCAACATCACCTCTCTGTGTATTAAGAAGGATAGGGAGAAATATTGGGGATATACATTTGCGTGAAAAAGTGTTTGGCCCTTTCCTGATTTCCTATTCTTTTGCACGTTTGTCACACTTAAATGTCTCAGATCGCCAAGCAAATGTAAATATTAGACACAGATAACAAAAGGAATCACAAACTGCTCTTTATAAATGAAGGTTTTTATTATTAAGGGAAAAAGAAATCCAAACCTACAGGGCCCTGTGGAAAAGTGATTGCCCTCTAAATCTAATAACTGGTTGGGTCACCACTGCAATCAAGCGTTTGCAATAACTGTCAATGAATGTTTTACAACGCTCCGGAGGAATTTTAGCCCACTCATCTTTGCAGAAATGTTGTAATTCTGCCTTATTGGAGGGTTTCCAAGCATGAGCCGCGTTTGCAAGGTCATACCACAGCATTTCAATCAGATTAAGATCAGGACTAGGCCAAGCCAAAGTCTTAATTTTGCGTTTCTTAAGCCATTCAGAGTTGGTCTTGCTTGTGTGTTTTGGCTCATTGTCCTGCTGCATTACCCAAGTGCCCTTCAGCTTGAGGTTATGAACAGATGACCGGGCATTCTCCTTCAGGATTTTTTTGGTAGACAGAAGAATTCATGGTTCCATTTACCACAGCAAGTCTTCAAGGTCCTGAAGCAGCAAAACAGCCCCAGACCATCACACTACCACCACCATATTTTACTGTTGGTATGATGTTCCTTTTCTTAAATGCTGTGTTACGTCTACACCATATTTCATGTGACATACACCTTCCAAAAAGCTCAACTTTTCTCTCATCAGTCCACCGGGTATTCTTCCAAAAGTCCTATAGATCATTAAAATGTTTTATGGAAAAACTGAGATGAGCCTTTATGATCTTATTACTCAGAAGTAGGGTTGAGCAACTTTTGTTTTTTTTTAGGGTCGGGTCGGGTTTCACGAAACCCGACTTTCTCAAAAGTCGGGTCGAGTGAAATCGGCCGATCCTATTAACAAGTCGGGGTCGGGGTCGGCCGAAACACAAAACCCAATGCAGTGCAATGGGATACTAATGGTTCCCAGGGTCTGAAGGAGAGGAAACTCTCCTTCAGGCCCTGGGATCCATATTTATGTGTAAAATAAAGAATAAAAATAAAAAATAGGGATATACTCACCCTCGGACGCGCCCTGGTACTAACCGGCAGCCTTCCTTCCTAAGAATGAGTGCGTGAAGGACCTTCGATGACGTCGCGGCTTGTGATTGGTCGCGTGACCGCTCATGTGACCGCTCACGTGACCAATCACAAGCCGCGACGTCATCGAAGGTCCTTCACGCGCTCATTCTTAGGAATGGAAGCTGCCGGTTACAGCGGTTAGTACCAGGGCGCGTCCGAGGGTGAGTATATCCCTATTTTTTATATTTATTCTTTATTTTACACATAAATATGGATTCCGATACCGCAAATATCGGCCGATATCCGATACTTGTGGTATCGGAATGAAACGCGACTTTTGCGCGAAAATCGCCGACCTCATGGCCGATCCCACACAGGGATCGGGCCGCGTTTCATGAAACCCGACTTTGCCAAAGGTCGGCGACTTCTGAAAATGGCCGACCCATTTCGCTCAACCCTACTCAGAAGTTGTTTTTGCCTTTGAACTCTGCCATGCAGGCCATTTTTGCCCAGTTACTTTCTTATGGTGGAGTCATCAATATTGACCTTAACTGAGGCAAATGATGCCTGCAGCTCTTTGGATTTTGTTGTGGGGTCCTTTGAGACCTTTTGGATGAGTCATTGCTGCGCTCGTGGGGTAATTTTGGCCGGCCGGTAACTCCTGGGAAAGTTCACCATTGTTCCATGTTTTCTCCATTTGTGGATAAAGGCTCTCACAGTTGTTCGCTGGAGTCCCAAAACTTTAGAAATTACTTTATAACTTTTTCCAGACTGACAGATCTCAATTACTTTGTTTCTCATTTATTCCATAATTTCTTTGGATCGTGGCATGATGTTTAGCTTTTGAAGACCTTTTGGTCAACTTCACTTTGTCAGGCAGGTCCTATTTAAGTGATTTCTTGATTGAAAAAAGGTGTGACAGTAATCAGGCCTGTGTGTGGCTAGGGAGCTTGAACACAGTTTCCCAATGATGTGATAAACCATAGTTAATTTATGTTTTAGGGAGGGGGGAATTGCTTTTCAACACAGGGCCCTGTAGGTTTGTTTCTTTTTCCCTTAATAATATAAACCTTCATTTAAAAACTAAACTGCATTTTCTGTTTACTTGTTTTATCTGTGTCTAATATTTAAATTTGTTTAGTGATCTGAAACATTTATATGTGACAAAAATGTAAAAGAATAGGAAATCAGAAAGGGGGCAAAAACTTTTTCACACAACTGTACCATATATAATTACTTGCTAATGTGAACAAAACCTAATAGATCTAAATTTCCATATTCAGTGTTTTTGTTTCCTGTTATTACATGCTATCCATTTTAGGTGTTTATTTTAATTAAGTAAAATATTTGGATGTCTATTTAAAAAGTCAAATGGCGCTCCTTCTCTTCCGAGCTCTGCCGTACACCCAACAGTGGGTTTTCTCCCTCATATAGGGTATTGGCATGCTCAGGAGAAATTACACAAACATTTTGGGGTCCATTTTTTCCGCTTATCCTTGTCAAAATAAAAAGTTTGGATCTGAAGTAAATTTTTTGTGAAAAAAAGTGAAATGAAAGGGTTAACAAAACTTCTTGAATGTGGTTTTGAGCACCTTGAGGGGTTGCAGTTTTTAGAATGGTGTCATTTTTGGGTATCTTCTATCTTATAGACTTCAAATGTGATTTGGTCCCTAAAAAAAATTGTTTTGTAAATTTTGCTAGAAAAACTAAAAATTGCTGGTCAACTATTAACCCTTATAACTTCCTAATAAAAAAAAATTGGTTCCAAAACTGTGCTGTGCTAAAGTAGACATGTGAGAAATGTTATTTATTTATTAACTTTTTTGTGTGTGACATATCTGTGTGATTTCAGGGCATGAAAATTAAAATTTGAAAAATTGCAACATTTTTCAAATTTTCGCCAAATTTCAGTTTGTTTTCACAAATAAACGCAAGTCATACTGAAGAAATTTTACCAGTATCATGAAGTACAATATGACACGAAAAAATAATCTCAGAACCACCGGGATCCGTTGACGCGTTCCAGAGTTATAACCTCATAAAGTGACAGTGGTCAGAATTGTAAAAATTTGCCCGGTCAATAATGTGCAAACCACCCTCGGGGGTAAAGGAGTTAAGTCCCTGATACCCTGGATAGATCGTTATAGCATGCTAGAGTCTCAGAGACAAGCTTCAAGGGAAGAAAAAACCTTTGCTTGGGATTCATTTTGGCCTTTGGGGTGGCCAATTGGACCGCCATAATTGGGAGTGGACATAATTACTGCAGATTATGGCATTGGCGGCATGGTTTTTTAGTAGATAATATGTTAATTAACCTCCTGGAGCAAAATTGTAATTCTGTTCTGTAAAATCGTTTCCAATGCAAATTTTTTTTTTTCCGAGAAGCTTGAAGCCGTCGTGGCCTCTGACTGATGTCAGACTCTGCCACTTCCCAAACATTTCTGAGTTATTATTAGCTGAACAGATAGAGGAAAAGGAATGAAGAGAAGGGACGGCAGGAAATCTGCTTTGTGCTACATTGGAGTGAACGCGAGCAACTGACTGAGCCAAAATCTCGAGAGATGACTTTAGTATACTCGTATGTGATCCTCTGAGAAAAAAAAAGAAAATACAACTTTTTTTTACTCATGGCAGGACTCAACCCCATCCACATAGTTGTACTCATAAGTTTCCCTCCAGAAATCCATGGGGGTCTCCATATAGCTATAGAAACCTATAAAGAAGGGTCCCCATATCAAACTACAGGATGTCCCCTATCTCTGGTGGAACCTTGTAGTAAGTTCTTAATTCCCCTGCAGTGCCCCCAGAGGATATATAGAATATTACACAACTTCTTTCCCCTGCAGTTCGTCCTATAGTGCAGATATTGCCTAATGGATAAATTTGGGGTGATGACTTTTCACTACAAGATTCTACATTATTAAAGATCCAGATAATTCTAATCTGACCAGCACCTTCCCAGCACAGATTTTTTGTGAAGTCCGCACAGTTCCCATCCAATCTTCAGACGCAGTACATCTCCGTTCTTCACAAGTCCCATTTGGACTGACTAGGCATCACGTAATGTCATGAATAGGGTTGAGCGACCTTGACTTTTTTAGAGTCGAGTCGGGTTTCGCGAAACCCGACTATCTCAAAAGTCGAGTCGAGTGGAATCGGCCGATTATCGCGAAAAGTCGGGGATCGACCGAAACACGAAACCCAATGCAAGTCAATGGGGGAGCATAGTCGGCAGTGAGTGGAGGCCAGGAAAACACCTACAGTGCCCATTTTAATGGCAAAAAACATACATTCTTGTTACTGAAGCTTGTCAATCTAAATTTACCTTATAATAATAGTAAGGCATTGGAAATTGGGGGTCATTTGGCTAAAGTTGTGGGGGGTAGGGCTGGTTCAAGTAATTAGTGGGCCCAGGAAATCTGGACCAAGTCACAGCGGTGGAGCAGGGAGTGGTAAGTATATCAACTTTGCAAGTGCTGTGATCCTGAGCAAGCAGGGGGGGCCCACTCGTTGGCATTGGCACTGGCACAGGGCACCTCAAAGTACAGCGGTGTGTTTGCACGGCGGGGGCGCCTGCCACCGGCAGCAACACTTTTGCGTACTATGAGGGGCCCTGTGCCAGTGACGTCGCCAACGAGTATTCCTCCCCCCACCAGATGAAGGAACCTGCACCTTCATCTGCACCTTCCTCTTTGTCCCCGTGTAAGGTGGTATGGTATCCGGGAAGGGGAACCTGACTTTCAGCAGGGTCACAATCTTGCAGTGTAGCGTGCATGGGGAATGTTGCGTTATGGGTCAATGTACCAGCAAACTCATCTATCACTGGCTGGGCAATGGGCAGGATGAGGGGGAAACAGATATGGGCCCAAAGAATAAAGTGGGCTAAATGCAGTTCAAAATTGGTAACAGGACTAACAAGGGGGCATTGCTTTGTTCAGTGGAGGACAACTGGAATGAGAGGCTGACACAGAGAGTAGGCCCAAATCAGTAAGTAGTCTAAATCAAGTTCAAAATTGGCAACAGTAGTAAACAGGCGGCACAGCTTTGTTCACTGGAGGAGAACAGCAAGGAGCGGCAGACACCGATAGAAGGCCCCAACCCAACTAGTAGGCCCACTGCAGTTTTAAAATTCCGATAGGCTGAAAACCAGATAATTGTAGGTCATTTTTTGTAAAGAGGACAGCTGTATTGAGTGGCGCAGGCAGACACTACAAGTAGGCCTTAAACCACAAAGTTGGCTCGACGCAGGTTTAAAAAAGGTTACATGGGTACACGGTCTGCATTGGTGTGCTCAGTGGAGGACAATTGGAAGGAGGGACCGCAGAAAGACTTTGTAGGCGTAAAATTACAAAATAGGCTCTATGGAGCTTCGATTATGTGGCAACCTGGAGAACACCTTGGAGCGGCAGACACCGTCTCTACGACCCAGACCCAATTTGTAGGCCTAATGTAGTGTTGTTTCAACAACTACTAAACGAGAGCTTTAAGATTGAAGCAATGGAGAGGAAACCTGGAGAACACCTTGGAGCGGAAGACACCGTCTCTACAACCCAGACCCAACTTGTAGGCCTAATGCAGTGTTGTTTTCAACAACTACTAAACGAGAGCTTGAAGATCGAAGCTATGGAGAGGAAACCTGGGGAACACCTTAGAGTGGGAGACACCATCTCTACAACCCAGACCCAACTTGTAGGCCTAATGCTGTGTTGTTTTCAACAACTACTAAACGAGAGCTAGAAGCTCGAAGCTATGGAGAGGAAACCTGGGGAACACCTTGGAGTGGAAGACACCGTCTCTACAACCCAGACCCAACTTGTAGGCCTAATGCAGTGTTGTTTTCAACAACTACTAAACAAGAGCTTTAAGATTGAAGCTATGGAGAGGAAACCTAGGGAACACCTTGGAGTGGAAGACACCGTCTCTACAACCCAGACCCAACTTGTAGGCCAAATGCTGTGTTGTTTTCAACAACTACTAAACGAGAGCTAGAAGCTCGAAGCTATGGAGAGGAAACCTGGGGAACACCTTGGAGTGGAAGACACCGTCTCTACAACACAGACCCAACTTGTAGGCCTAATGCAGTGTTGTTTTCAACAACTACTAAACGAGAGCTAGAAGATCGAATCTATGGAGAGGAAACCTGGGGAACACCTTGGAGTGGAAGACACCGTCTCTACAACCCAGACCCAACTTGTAGGCCTAATGCAGTGTTGTTATCAACAACTACTAAACAAGAGCTTTAAGATTGAAGCTATGGAGAGGAAACCTGGTGAACACCTTGGAGCGGAAGACACCGTCTCTACAACCCAGACCCAACTTGTAGGCCTAATGCAGTGTTGTTTTCAACAACTACTAAACGAGAGCTTTAAGATTGAAGCAATAGAGAGGAAAGCTGGAGAACACCTTGGAGCAGAAGACACCGTCTCTACAACCCAGACCAAACTTGTAGGCCTAATGCAGTGTTGTTTTCAACAACTACTAAACGAGAGCTAGAAGCTCGAAGCTATGGAGAGGAAACCTGGGGAACACCTTGGAGTGGAAGACACCGTCTCTACAACCCAGACCCAACTTGTAGGCCAAATGCTGTGTTGTTTTCAACAACTACTAAACGAGAGCTAGAAGCTCGAAGCTATGGAGAGGAAACCTGGGGAACACCTTGGAGTGGAAGACACCGTCTCTACAACCCAGACCCAACTTGTAGGCCTAATGCAGTGTTGTTTTCAACAACTACTAAACGAGAGCTAGAAGATCGAATCTATGGAGAGGAAACCTGGGGAACACCTTGGAGCGGAAGACACCGTCTTTACAACCCAGACCCAACTTGTAGGCCTAATGCAGTGTTGTTTTCAACAACTACTAAACAAGAGCTTTAAGATTGAAGCAATGGAGAGGAAACCTGGAGAACACCTTGGAGCGGAAGACACCGTCTCTACAACCCAGACCCAACTTGTAGGCCTAATGCAGTGTTGTTTTCAACAACTACTAAACGAGAGCTAGAAGATCGAAGCTATGGAGAGGAAACCTGGGGAACACCTTAGAGTGGGAGACACCATCTCTACAACCCAGACCCAACTTGTAGGCCTAATGCTGTGTTGTTTTCAACAACTACTAAACGAGTGCTAGAAGCTCGAAGCTATGGAGAGGAAACCTGGGGAACACCTTGGAGTGGAAGACACCGTCTCTACAACCCAGACCCAACTTGTAGGCCTAATGCAGTGTTGTTTTCAACAACTACTAAACAAGAGCTTTAAGATTGAAGCTATGGAGAGGAAACCTGGGGAACACCTTGGAGTGGAAGACACCGTCTCTACAACCCAGACAAAACTTGTAGGCCTAATGCAGTGTTGTTTTCAACAACTACTAAACGAGAGCTTTAAGATTGAAGCAATGGAGAGGAAAGCTGGAGAACACCTTGGAGCAGAAGACACCGTCTCTACAACCCAGACCCAACTTGTAGGCCTAATGCAGTGTTGTTTTCAACAACTACTAAACGAGAGCTAGAAGCTCGAAGCTATGGAGAGGAAACCTGGGGAACACCTTGGAGTGGAAGACACCGTCTCTACAACCCAGACCCAACTTGTAGGCCTAATGCAGTGTTGTTTTCAACAGCTACTAAACAAGAGCTTTAAGATTGAAGCTATGGAGAGGAAACCTAGGGAACACCTTGGAGTGGAAGACACCGTCTCTACAACCCAGACCCAACTTGTAGGCCAAATGCTGTGTTGTTTTCAACAACTACTAAACGAGAGCTAGAAGCTCGAAGCTATGGAGAGGAAACCTGGGGAACACCTTGGAGCGGAAGACACCGTCTTTACAACCCAGACCCAACTTGTAATAATAAATAATAATAATAATAATCTTTATTTTTATATAGCGCTAACATATTCCGCAGCGCTTTACAGTTTGCACACATTATCATCACTGTCCCCGATTGGGCTCACAATCTAGAATTCCTATCAGTATGTCTTTGGAACTTGTAGGCCTAATGCAGTGTTGTTTTCAACAACTACTAAATGAGAGCTTTAAGATTGAAGCAATGGAGAGGAAACCTGGAGAACACCTTGGAGCGGAAGACACCGTCTCTACAACCCAGACCCAACTTGTAGGCCTAATGCAGTGTTGTTTTCAACAACTACTAAACGAGAGCTAGAAGATCGAAGCTATGGAGAGGAAACCTGGGGAACACCTTAGAGTGGGAGACACCATCTCTACAACCCAGACCCAACTTGTAGGCCTAATGCTGTGTTGTTTTCAACAACTACTAAACGAGAGCTAGAAGCTCGAAGCTATGGAGAGGAAACCTGGGGAACACCTTGGAGTGGAAGACACCGTCTCTACAACCCAGACCCAACTTGTAGGCCTAATGCAGTGTTGTTTTCAACAACTACTAAACAAGAGCTTTAAGATTGAAGCTATGGAGAGGAAACCTAGGGAACATCTTGGAGTGGAAGACACCGTCTCTACAACCCAGACCCAACTTGTAGGCCAAATGCTGTGTTGTTTTCAACAACTACTAAACGAGAGCTAGAAGCTCGAAGCTATGGAGAGGAAACCTGGGGAACACCTTGGAGTGGAAGACACCGTCTCTACAACCCAGACCCAACTTGTAGGCCTAATGCAGTGTTGTTTTCAACAACTACTAAACGAGAGCTAGAAGATCGAATCTATGGAGAGGAAACCTGGGGAACACCTTGGAGTGGAAGACACCGTCTCTACAACCCAGACCCAACTTGTAGGCCTAATGCAGTGTTGTTTTCAACAACTACTAAACAAGAGCTTTAAGATTGAAGCTATGGAGAGGAAACCTGGGGAACACCTTGGAGCGGAAGACACCGTCTCTACAACCCAGACCCAACTTGTAGGCCTAATGCAGTGTTGTTTTCAACAACTACTAAACGAGAGCTTTAAGATTGAAGCAATGGAGAGGAAAGCTGGAGAACACCTTGGAGCGGAAGACACCGTCTCTACAACCCAGACCCAACTTGTAGGCCTAATGCAGTGTTGTTTTCAACAACTACTAAACGAGAGCTAGAAGCTCGAAGCTATGGAGAGGAAACCTGGGGAACACCTTGGAGTGGAAGACACCGTCTCTACAACCCAGACCCAACTTGTAGGCCTAATGCAGTGTTGTTTTCAACAACTACTAAACGAGAGCTTTAAGATTGAAGCAATGGAGAGGAAAGCTGGAGAACACCTTGGAGCGGAAGACACCGTCTCTACAACCCAGACCCAACTTGTAGGCCTAATGCAGTGTTGTTTTCAACAACTACTAAACGAGAGCTTTAAGATTGAAGCAATGGAGAGGAAACCTGGAAAACATCTTGGAGCGGAAGACACCGTCTCTACAACCCAGACCCAACTTGTAGGCCTAATGCAGTATTGCTTTCAACAACTACTAAATGAGAGCTTTAAGATTGAAGCAATGGAGAGGAAACCTGGAGAACACCTTGGAGTGGAAGACACCGTCTCTACAACCCAGAACCAACTTGTAGGCCTAATGCAGTGTTGTTTTCAACAACTACTAAACGAGAGCTTTAAGATTGAAGCAATGGAAAGCTAGGTGTCAGCCGGGCAAGGTGGGGCAAAAGAATTCGAAATCCAGTTGTGGTTCATTTTAATGAAGGTTAGATCATCAACATTTTGGGTAGCCAGACGAGTCCTTTTTTCGGTTAATATTGAACCTGCAGCACTGAATACTCTTTCTGATAGGACACTAGCTGCTGGGCAAGCAAGCTCCTGCAATGCATATTCTGCCAATTCTGGCCAGGTGTCTAATTTGGATGCCCAGTAATCAAATGGGAATGACGGTTGAGGGAGAACGTCGATAAGGGATGAAAAATAGTTAGTAACCATACTGGACAAATGTTGTCTCCTGTCACTTTGAATTGATGCTGCAGTACCTGTCCTGTCTGCGGTCATAGCAAAATCACTCCACAACCTGGTCAGATAACCCCTCTGTCCAACGCCACTTCTGATTTGTGCACCTCTAACACCTCTGGCCTGCTGCCCCCTGCAGCTCGTGTGATAACGATCACCGGTGCTGTGTGCTGGGAATGCCTGAATCAAACGGTCAACAAGAGTTGATTGTTTGGTTGCTAATATTAGTTCCAAGTTCTCATGTGGCATAATATTTTGCAATTTGCCTTTATAGCGAGGATCAAGGAGGCAGGCCAACCAGTAATCGTCATCGGCCATCATTTTAGTAATGCGTGTGTCCCTTTTGAGGATACGTAAGTCATAATCCGCCATCTGGGACAAAGTTCCAGTTGTCAAATCTGCGGTTGTGCTGGGTTGAGGGGCAGTTTCAGGCACATCTAAGTCACTTGTCTCCCTAAAAAAACCTGACCCCGGCCTTGCAACGCCACCAGTTGCTATTGGCCCCGGAGAAGCTTCCTCATTACAAAAATAATCATCCCCATCATCCTCCTCGTCCTCCTCCTCCTCCTGTTCGCCCGCTACCTCGTCCTGAACACTGCCCTGACCAGACAATGGCTGACTGTCATCAAGGCTTTCCTCTTCCTCTGCTGCAGACGCCTGCTCCTTTATGTGCGTCAAACTTTGCATCAGCAGACGCATTAGGGGGATGCTCATGCTTATTATGGCGTTGTCTGCACTAACCAGCCGTGTGCATTCCTCAAAACACTGAAGGACTTGACACATGTCTTGTATCTTTGACCACTGCACACCTGACAACTCCATGTCTGCCATCCTACTGCCTGCCCGTGTATGTGTATCCTCCCACAAATACATAGCAGCATGCCTCTGTTCGCACAGTCTCTGAAGCATGTGCACTGTTGAGTTCCACCTTGTTGCAACGTCGATGATTAGGCGATGCTGGGGAAGGTTCAAAGACCGCTGATAGGTCTGCATACGGCTGGAGTGTACGGGCGAACAGCGGATATGCGAGCAAAGTCCGCGCACTTTGAGGAGCAGGTCGGATAACCCCGGATAACTTTTCAGGAAGCACTGCACCACCAGGTTTAAGGTGTGAGCCAGGCAAGGAATGTGTTTCAGTTGGGAAAGGGAGATGGCAGCCATGAAATTCCTTCCATTATCACTCACTACCTTGCCTGCCTCAAGATCTACAGTGCCCAGCCACGACTGTGTTGCTTTCTGCAAGAACTCGGACAGAACTTCCGCGATGTGTCTGTTGTCGCCCAAACACTTCATAGCCAATACAGCCTGCTGACACTTGCCAGTAGCTGCCCCATAATGGGAGACCTGGTGTGCAACAGTGGCAGCTGCGGATGGAGTGGTTGTGCGACTGCAGTATGTGGACGAGCTCTCGCTTCTGCAGGAGGACGAGGAGGAAGAGGAGGGGGTGCGAACGGCTACAGCCAACTGTTTCCTAGACCGTGGGCTAGGCAGAACTGTCCCAAAATTGCTGTCCCCTGTGGACCCTGCATCCACCACATTCACCCAGTGTGCCGTGATGGACACGTAACGTCCCTGGCCATGCCTGCTAGTCCATGCATCTGTTGTCAGGTGCACCTTTGTGCTCACAGACTGCCTGAGTGCATGGACGATGCGCTCTTTAACATGCTGGTGGAGGGCTGGGATGGCTTTTCGCGAAAAGAAGTGTCGACTGGGTAGCGTGGTACAGCGTAGTCCATCAGGGCTTTGAAAGCTTCGCTTTCAACTAACCGGTAGGGCATCATCTCTAACGAGATTAGTCTAGCTATGTGGGCGTTCAAACCCTGTGTATGCGGATGCGAGGTTAAGTACTTCCTTTTTCTAATGAGAGTCTCATGTAGGGTGAGCTGGACTGGAGAACTGGAGATCGTGGAACTAGCGGGGGTGCCGGTGGACATGGCAGACTGAGAGACGGTTGGAGACGGTATTCTTGCCGCCGGTGCCCTAGATGCAGTGTTTCCTACTACTAAACTGGTGATTCCCTGACCCTGACTGCTTTGGCCTGGCAACGAAACCTACACAGATACTGCAGGTGGTGCGGAAAATGGTGGCCTTACAGTGACGGAAGGGATGTTGCGTTGCTGACTAGCTTAATTGGCCGAGGGTGCTACAACCTTAAGGGACGTTTGGTAGTTAGTCCAGGCTTGCAAATGCATGGTGGTTAAATGTCTATGCATGCAACTTGTATTGAGACTTTTCAGATTCTGACCTCTGCTTAAGGTAGTTGAACATTTTTGACAGATGACTTTGCGCTGATCAATTGGATGTTGTTTAAAAAAATGCCAGACTGCACTCTTTCTAGCATCGGATACCTTTTCAGGCATTGCAGACTGAGCTTTAACCGGATGGCCATGCTGTCCTCCAACAGGTTTTGGTTTTGCCACGTGTTTTGGGCCAGATACGGGCCCGGCAGATGGAACCTGTTGCGATGTTGATGCCTGCTGCTGCCCCTCCTCCTCCGCTTCAGAACTACTGCCGCCTGCACCCTGTTCCCCCAATGGGTGCCAATCGGGGTCAACAACTGGGTCATCTATGACCTCCTCTTCTATCGTGTGTGCAACTTCGTCTGTGTCACCGTGTAAGTCGGTGGTATAGCGTTCGTGACGGGGCACCATAGTCTCATCAGGGTCTAATTCTGGATCAGTACACTGCGAGGGCAATGTTGTGGTCTGAGTCAAAGGAACAGCATAGTAATCTGGCTGTGGCTGTGCATCAGTGCACTCCATGTCCGATTCAACTTGTAATGGGCATGGCCTGTTAACTGTTTCACTTTCTAACCCAGGGACGGTATGTGTAAAGAGCTCCATGGAGTAACCCGTTGTGTCGCCTGACACATCCTTCTCTGTTGTTGTTTTTGCTGAAGAGGACAAGGAAGCGACTTGTCCCTGTCCCTGACCATGAACATCCACTAACGACGCGCTGCTTTTACATTTACCAGTTTCAGAAGAGGAGGCAAAACAGCTAGAGGCTGAGTCAGCAAGGTAAGCCAAAACTTGCTCTTGCTGCTCCGGCTTTAAAAGCGGTTTTCCTACTCCCAGAAAAGGGTGCGTTCGAGGCCTTGTGTAGCCAGACGACGAACCTGGCTCCACAGCTCGAGACTTAGGTGCTATATTGTTTTTCCCACGACCACCTGATGCTCCACCACCACTACCATCATTACCAGCTGGCAATGAACGCCCACGGCCACGACCTCTTCCACCAGACTTCCTCATTGTTTTAAAAACGTAACCAAAGTAACGGTATTTGTTACTGTAAAACAACTTACAAGGTGAACTCAAACTTCTGTAGGATTTAGATATCCCTTTATAGGTGGGTGAGACTGCAAGGAAAATCAGGCACAATGTTACACACTCGGTTTTCTGTGGCACCAAATGAGAGAGATGCCACACACGCAGGACTGTCACTCAAGAACAAATGCCAATATTAATCTCCCACTGTTTATTTTTTTTTTTTCATGGAGAATTTTAAAACCCAAAACAGACGCTAGGCTTTCTGTGGCCCACTATTTGAGAGAGATGGCACACAGGACTGGCACACATGCACAAAGGCCAATATTAATCTCCCACTGTTTATTTTTTTTTTTCAGGGAGAATTTTAAAACCCAAAACAGACACTAGGCTTTCTGTGGCCCACTATTTGAGAGAGATGGCACACAGGACTGGCACACAAGCACAAAGGCCAATATTAATCTCCCACTGTTTATATATTTTTTTTCAGGGAGAATTTTAAAACCCAAAACAGACACTAGGCTTTCTATGGCCCACTATTTGAGAGAGATGGCACACAGGACTGGCACACAAGCACAAAGGCCAATATTAATCTCCCACTGTTTTTTTTTTTTTCAGGGAGAATTTAAAAACCAAAAACAGACACTAGGCTTTCTATGGCCCACTATTTGAGAGAGATGGCACACAGGACTGGCACACAAGCACAAAGGCCAATATTAATCTCCCACTGTTTATTTTTTTTTTCAGGGAGAATTTAAAAACCAAAAAAAAAAAAAAATGACACTAGGCTTTCTATGGCCCACTATTTGAGAGAGATGGCACACAGGACTGGCACACAAGCACAAAGGCCAATATTAATCTCCCACTGTTAATTTTTTTTTTCAGGGAGAATTTAAAAACCAAAAAAACAAACAAAAAAAAAACAGACACTAGGCTTTCTATGGCCCACTATTTGAGAGAGATGGCACACAGGACTGGCACACAAGCACAAAGGCCAATATTAATCTCCCACTGTTTATTTTTTTTTTTCAGGGAGAATTTAAAAACCCAAAACAAACACTAGGCTTTCTGTGGCCCACTATTTGAGAGAGATGGCACACAGGACTGGCACACAAGCACAAAGGCCAATATTAATCTCCCACTGTTTATTTATTTTTTTCAGGGAGAATTTAAACCCCTTCACCCCCGGAGCTTTTTCCGCTTTTTCATTTTCGTTTTTTGCTCCCCTCTTTCCCAGAGCCATAACTTTTTTATTTTTCCGTCAATATGGCCATGTGATGGCTTATTTTTTGCGGGATGAGATGTACTTTTGAACGATATCATTGGTTTTACCATGCCATGTAACAGAAAACGGGAAAAAAATTCAAGTGTGATGAAATTGCAAAAAAAGTGCAATCTCACACTAGTTTTTTGTTTGGCTTTTTTGCTAGGTTCACCAAATGCTAAAACAGACCTGCCATTATGATTCTCCAGGTCATTACGAGTTCATAGACACCTAACATGTTTAGGTTATTTTTTATCTAAGTGGTGAAAAAGAATTCAAAAGTTTGCTTTAAAAAAAAAAAAATTGTGTGATTTTCCGATACCCGTAGCGTCTCCAATTTTCGTGATCTGGGGTCAGGTGAGGGCTTATTTTTTGCGTGCTAAGCTGGCATTTTTAATGATACCATTTTGGTGTGGATACGTTCTTTTGATCGCCCGTTATTGCATTTTAATGCAATGTCGCGGCGACCAAAAAAACGTAATTTTGGCGTTTTGATTTTTTTTCTCGCTACGTCATTTAGCGGTCAGGTTAATCCTTTGTTTTTATTGATAGATCGGGCGATTATGAACGCGGCGATACCAAATATGTGTATGTTTGATTTTTTTTTAATTGTTTTATTTTGATTGGGGCGAAAGGGGGGTGATTTGAACTTTTATATATTTTTTATTTTTTTTACATTTTTAATCACTTTTTTTTTAATTTTGGCATGCATCAATAGCCTCCATAGGAGGCTAGAAGCATGCACAACTCGATTGCCTCTGCTACATAGAGGTGAAGTACAGATCACCTCTATGTAGCAGAAATGCAGGGTTGCTTTGAACGCCGACCACAGGGTGGCGCTCAAAGCAATCGGCCATCAACAACCATAGAGGTCTCAAGGAGACCTCTGGTTGTTATGGCAATGCACTGCTGACCCCCGATCATGTGACGGGGGTCAGCAGTGCGAGCACCTCCGGCCGCGCGGCCCGAGAGCGCTAGTTAAATGTCGCTGTCAGCACTTGATGGCGGCATTTAACTAGTTAATGGGCGCGGGCGGATCGCGATTCCACTCGCGCTCATTGCGCGCACATGTCAGCTGTACAAAACAGCTGACATGTCGAGGCTTTGAGGTGGGCTCACCGCCGAAGCCCACCTCAAAGCAGGGGATCTGCCAGCTGACGTACTATTCCGTCAGCTGGCAGAAAGGGGTTAAAAACCAAAACAAAAAAAACAGACACTAGGCTTTCTGTGGCCCACTATTTGAGAGAGATGGCACACAGGACTGGCACACAAGCACAAAGGCCAATATTAATCTCCCACTGTTTATTTTTTTTTTCAGGGAGAATTTTAAAACCCAAAACAGACACTAGGCTTTCTGTGGCCCACTATTTGAGAGAGATGGCACACAGGACTGGCACACAAGCACAAAGGCCAATATTAATCTCCCACTGTTTATTTTTTTTTTTTTCAGGGAGAATTTAAAAAGAAAAAAAAAAAAAAACAGACACTAGGCTTTCTATGGCCCACTGTTGTGGATTCTGTTTTTGGGCTCTTTCTGGTGGTTACAGATGGTACTGGGTGACTTGTGTTCTCTGCGGTCTCTGGTGTCCACCTGTTCTATCAGGATATGGGAGTTTCCTATTTAACCTGGCTTTCTTGTCATTTCCTCGCTGGCGATCAATGTAATCAGTGTGTCTTGTTACCTCTGCTTTCCGCTTCTGTAATCATCAGGACAAGCTAAGTTTTTGATTTTCCTGTTTCACGTTTTGCTTTATTTTTGTTTTAGTCCAGCTTGCAGTTATGTGATTCCTTGTTGCTGGTTGCTCTAGTGGGCTGATATTACTCCTCATGTTCCATGAGTTGGCACATGAGTTCAGGTAATTTCAGGATGGTTTTTTGTAGGGTTTTTCGCTGACCGCGCAGTTCACTTTTGTATCCTCTGCTATCTAGTTTTAGCGGGCCTCATTTTGCTGAATCTGTTTTCATTACTACGTATGTGCTTTCCTCTCATTTCACCGTCATTACATGTGGGGGGGCTGCTATTTCTGTGGGGGGTTTCTCTGGAGGCAAGAGAGGTCTTTGTTTCTTCTAATAGGGGAAGCTAGTCCTTCGGCTGGCGCGAGACGTCTAGAATCATCGTAGGCACGTTCCCCGGCTACTGCTAGTGTTGTGAATTAGGTTCAGGATCGCGGTCAGCTCAGTTTCCATCACCCTAGAGCTTGTTCTGTTTTTTGTGTGCTTGTCCTTTTGTGATCCCCTGCCATTGGGATCATGACAGCCCAGTATTTGAGAGAGATGGCACACAGGACTGGCACACAAGCACAAAGGCCAATATTAATCTCCCACTGTTTATTTTTTTTTTTCAGGGAGAATTTTAAAACCCAAAACAGACACTAGGCTTTCTGTGGCCCACTATTTGAGAGAGTTGGCACACAGGACTGGCACACAAGCACAAAGGCCAATATTAATCTCCCACTGTTTATTTTTTTTTTTCAGGGAGAATTTTAAAACCCAAAGCAGACACTAGGCTTTCTGTGGCCCACTATTTGAGAGAGATGGCACACAGGACTGGCACACAAGCACAAAGGCCAATATTAATCTCCCACTGTTTATTTATTTTTTTCAGGGAGAATTTAAACCCCTTCACCCCCGGAGCTTTTTCCGCTTTTTCATTTTCGTTTTTTGCTCCCCTCTTTCCCAGAGCCATAACTTTTTTATTTTTCCGTCAATATTGCTATGTGATGGCTTATTTTTTGCGGGATGAGATGTACTTTTGAACGATATCATTGGTTTTACCATGCCATGTAACAGAAAACGGGAAAAAAATTCCAAGTCTGATGAAATTGCAAAAAAAGTGCAATCTCACACTTGTTTTTTGTTTGGCTTTTTTGCTAGGTTCACCAAATGCTAAAACAGACCTGCCATTATGATTCTCCAGGTCATTACGAGTTCATAGACACCTAACATGTTTAGGTTATTTTTTATCTAAGTGGTGAAAAAAAATTCAAAAATTTGCTTAAAAAAAAAAAAAAATTGTGTGATTTTCCGATACCCGTAGCGTCTCCAATTTTCGTGATCTGGGGTCAGGTGAGGGCTTATTTTTTGCGTGCTAAGCTGGCATTTTTAATGATACCATTTTGGTGTGGATACGTTCTTTTGATCGCCCGTTATTGCATTTTAATGCAATGTCGCGGCGACCAAAAAAACGTAATTTTGGCGTTTTGATTTTTTTTCTCGCTACGCCATTTAGCGGTCAGGTTAATCCTTTGTTTTTATTGATAGATCGGGCGATTAGGAACGCGGCGATACCAAATATGTGTATGTTTGATTTTTTTTTAATTGTTTTATTTTGATTGGGGCGAAAGGGGGGTGATTTGAACTTTTATATATTTTTTATTTTTTTTACATTTTTAATCACTTTTTTTTAAATTTTGGCATGCATCAATAGCCTCCATAGGAGGCTAGAAGCATGCACAACTCGATCGCCTCTGCTACATAGAGGTGAAGTACAGATCACCTCTATGTAGCAGAAATGCAGGGTTGCTTTGAACGCCGACCACAGGGTGGCGCTCAAAGCAATCGGCCATCAACAACCATAGAGGTCTCAAGGAGACCTCTGGTTGTTATGGCAATGCACTGCTGACCCCGATCATGTGACGGGGGTCAGCAGTGCAAGCCGCTCCGGCCGCGCGGCCGAGAGCGCTAGTTAAATGCCGCTGTCAGCACTTGATGGCGGCATTTAACTAGTTAATGGGCGCGGGCGGATCGCGATTCCGCTCGCGCTCATTGCGCGCACATGTCAGCTGTACAAAACAGCTGACATGTCGAGGCTTTGAGGTGGGCTCACCGCCGGAGCCCACCTCAAAGCAGGGGATCTGCCAGCTGACGTACTATTCCGTCAGCTGGCAGAAAGGGGTTAAAAACAAAAACAAAAAAAACAGACACTAGGCTTTCTGTGGCCCACTATTTGAGAGAGATGGCACACAGGACTGGCACACAAGCACAAAGGCCAATATTAATCTCCCACTGTTTATTTTTTTTTTTCAGGGAGAGTTTAAAAACAAAAAAAACCCCCCCCCAAAAAAACCAGACACTAGGCTTTCTATGGCCCACTATTTGAGAGAGATGGCACACAGGACTGGCACACAAGCACAAAGGCCAATATTAATCTCCCACTGTTTATTTTTTTTTTTTCAGGGAGAATTTAAAAAAAAAAAAAAAAAAAGAAACAGACACTAGGCTTTCTATGGCCCACTATTTGAGAGAGATGGCACACAGGACTGGCACACAAGCTCAAAGGCCAATATTAATCTCCCACTGTTTTTTTTTTTTTCAGGGAGAATTTAAAAACCAAAAACAGACACTAGGCTTTCTATGGCCCACTATTTGAGAGAGATGGCACACAGGACTGGCACACAAGCACAAAGGCCAATATTAATCTCCCACTGTTTATTTTTTTTTTTCAGGGAGAATTTAAAAACCAAAAACAGACACTAGGTTTTCTGTGGCCCACTATTTGAGAGAGATGGCACATAGGACTGGCAAACAAGCACAAAGGCCAATATTAATCTCCCACTGTTAATTTTTTTTTCAGGGAGAATTTAAAAACCAAAAAAAAAAAAAAAAGTTACTAGGCTTTCTATGGCCCACTATTTGAGAGAGATGGCACACAGGACTGGCACACAAGCACAAAGGCCAATATTAATCTCCCACTGTTAATTTTTTTTTTCAGGGATAATTTTAAAACCCAAAACAGACACTAGGCCTTCAGTGGCCCACTATTTGAGAGAGATGGCAGACAGGACTGGCACACAAGCACAAAGGCCAATATTAATCTCCCACTGTTAATTTTTTTTTTCAGGGAGAATTTAAAAACCAAAAAAACAAACAAAAAAAAAACAGACACTAGGCTTTCTATGGCCCACTATTTGAGAGAGATGGCACACAGGACTGGCACACAAGCACAAAGGCCAATATTAATCTCCCACTGTTTATTTTTTTTTTTCAGGGAGAATTTAAAAACCCAAAACAAACACTAGGCTTTCTGTGGCCCACTATTTGAGAGAGATGGCACACAGGACTGGCACACAAGCACAAAGGCCAATATTAATCTCCCACTGTTTATTTATTTTTTTCAGGGAGAATTTAAACCCCTTCACCCCCGGAGCTTTTTCCGCTTTTTCATTTTCGTTTTTTGCTCCCCTCTTTCCCAGAGCCATAACTTTTTTATTTTTCCGTCAATATGGCCATGTGATGGCTTATTTTTTGCGGGATGAGATGTACTTTTGAACGATATCATTGGTTTTACCATGCCATGTAACAGAAAACGGGAAAAAAATTCAAGTGTGATGAAATTGCAAAAAAAGTGCAATCTCACACTAGTTTTTTGTTTGGCTTTTTTGCTAGGTTCACCAAATGCTAAAACAGACTTGCCATTATGATTCTCCAGGTCATTACGAGTTCATAGACACCTAACATGTTTAGGTTATTTTTTATCTAAGTGGTGAAAAAGAATTCAAAAGTTTGCTTTAAAAAAAAAAAAAATTGTGTGATTTTCCGATACCCGTAGCGTCTCCAATTTTCGTGATCTGGGGTCAGGTGAGGGCTTATTTTTTGCGTGCCAAGCTGGCATTTTTAATGATACCATTTTGGTGTGGATACGTTCTTTTGATCGCCCGTTATTGCATTTTAATGCAATGTCGCGGCGACCAAAAAAACGTAATTTTGGCGTTTTGATTTTTTTTCTCGCTACGCCATTTAGCGGTCAGGTTAATCCTTTGTTTTTATTGATAGATCGGGCGATTATGAACGCGGCGATACCAAATATGTGTATGTTTGATTTTTTTTTAATTGTTTTATTTTGATTGGGGCGAAAGGGGGGTGATTTGAACTTTTATATATTTTTTATTTTTTTTACATTTTTAATCACTTTTTTTTAAATTTTGGCATGCATCAATAGCCTCCATAGGAGGCTAGAAGCATGCACAACTCGATCGCCTCTGCTACATAGAGGTGAAGTACAGATCACCTCTATGTAGCAGAAATGCAGGGTTGCTTTGAACGCCGACCACAGGGTGGCGCTCAAAGCAATCGGCCATCAACAACCATAGAGGTCTCAAGGAGACCTCTGGTTGTTATGGCAATGCACTGCTGACCCCGATCATGTGACGGGGGTCAGCAGTGCAAGTAGCTCCGGCCGCGCGGCCGAGAGCGCTAGTTAAATGCCGCTGTCAGCACTTGATGGCGGCATTTAACTAGTTAATTGGCGCGGGCGGATCGCGATTCCGCTCGCGCTCATTGCGCGCACATGTCAGCTGTACAAAACAGCTGACATGTCGAGGCTTTGAGGTGGGCTCACCGCCGGAGCCCACCTCAAAGCAGGGGATCTGCCAGCTGACGTACTATTCCGTCAGCTGGCAGAAAGGGGTTAAAAACCAAAACAAAAAAAACAGACACTAGGCTTTCTGTGGCCCACTATTTGAGAGAGATGGCACACAGGACTGGCACACAAGCACAAAGGCCAATATTAATCTCCCACTGTTTATTTTTTTTTTTCAGGGAGAGTTTAAAAACAAAAAACCCCCCCCCAAAAAAAAAACAGACACTAGGCTTTCTATTGCCCACTATTTGAGAGAGATGGCACACAGGACTGGCACACAAGCACAAAGGCCAATATTAATCTCCCACTGTTTATTTTTTTTTTTTCAGGGAGAATTTAAAAAAAAAAAAAAAAAAAAGAAACAGACACTAGGCTTTCTATGGCCCACTATTTGAGAGAGATGGCACACAGGACTGGCACACAAGCACAAAGGCCAATATTAATCTCCCACTGTTTTTTTTTTTTTTCAGGGAGAGTTTAAAAACAAAAACCCCCCCCCAAAAAAAAAAACAGACACTAGGCTTTCTATGGCCCACTATTTGAGAGAGATGGCACACAGGACTGGCACACAAGCACAAAGGCCAATATTAATCTCCCACTGTTTTTTTTTTGTCAGGGAGAATTTAAGCCAAAACAAAAAAACAAAAAAAAACAGACACTAGGCTTTCTTTGGCCCACTATTTGAGAGAGATGGCACACAGGACTGGCACACAGGACTGGCACACAAGCACAAAGGCCAATATTAATCTCCCACTGTTTTTTGTTTTTTTTCAGGGAGAATTTAAAAACCAAAAACAGACACTAGGCTTTCTGTGGCCCACTATTTGAGAGAGATGGCACACAGGACTGGCACTCTAGCAGAAATGCCAATCTTAATCTCCCACTACTTTTTTTTTTTAGGGAGAATTAAAAAAAAAAAAAAAACAGGGACTGTCCTACAATTACTATCTCCCTGCAGTAATCTCAGCAAGGTATGGCAGGCAGCAATAACAAGGAGTGGACTGCTGCACAAATTACATCAAAAGTGTGGACAAACAAAAAATATAGCTGTGCAGAAAGGAAGGAACAACAGGACTTGTGCTTTGAAAAAAGCAGTTGGTTTGCACAGCGGCGTACACACAGCAATGCAGCTATCAGGGAGCCTTCTAGGGCAGCCCAATGAGCTACAGCGCTGAGGAAAAAAAAATGTAGCTTCCACTGTCCCTGCAAACAAAAGGTGGTGTTGGACAGTGGAAATCGCTACAGCACAAGCGGTTTGGGGGTTAATGTACCCTGCCTAATGCTATCCCTGCTTCTGACGAAGCGGCAGCAACCTCTCCCTATGCTCAGATCAGCAGCAGTAAGATGGCGGTCGGCGGGAACGCCCCTTTATAGCCCCTGTGACGCCGCAGACAGCAAGCCAATCACTGCAATTCCCTTCTCTAAGATGGTGGGGACCAGGACCTATGTCATCACGCTGTCCACACTCTGCGTCCACCTTCATTGGCTGAGAAATGGCGCTTTTCGCGTCATTGAAACGCGACTTTGGCGCGAAAGTCGCGTACCGCATGGCCGACCCCACACAGGGATCGGGTCGGGTTTCATGAAACCCGACTGTGCCAATAGTCGGCGACTTTTGAAACTGACCGATTCGTTTCGCTCAACCCTAGTTTTGAAGTGTGCTACTCGCAACATTATGAGGCCTAGTCATTGATGATGCACTGAAGACATGACAGGAAGGAGGACCTGCTATGACAGGAAAGAGAACCTGCTGTGACTGAAAACAAGATCCAAACTGCGAGGAGCTGCATGGAGAAGATGAGGGCTTTGGAGACATGATGTCATGCAATACAGGGACAACCACCAGAGAGCGAGAAAGGGAGGTAACAGGAGCTCACCTCAAGTGAATATCCGCAGAGCTGAGCAAACACTGCTAGGGGGCAGTAGAGAGGTCGTACAAGCCAAGTCAGCAACAGCCAGGAACGCAGTGTCAGAGGGTCAGGCAGGAGAAAAGTCTGAAGCAAGCCAGGGGTCAAAAAGCGAGACGGAAGTGCGGTAACAAGAGGACAAGATGAAGGCACAGCCAAAAAACACACCAAAGGTCAGAGAGCCAGACAGAGCAATCCAAAACAGGAACGGAAGACAGAGTAGCAGGTCAGAAGTCAAGCAGAGAAGTTTCATAGCCTGATTCTTTTGTTTTCAGTCCTGATAAGCCAACGCCAGAGGTCTGCTCATCTTTATGATTGAAGACACGTGCACACTCAGATAACCAACCGTGTGTGTATAGGGATCCGAGAGGAATAACTGTCCGTCGATCAACTACTGAAGGGGCATGGGCACCTTTAGTCAAAAGACCAAGAGCATTAGCAATGAGCCATGAAGCATGCCACAAAGTCAAGACAGGACCAGGGGGCAAGGAACCAATGTTGCTTGCAAAGTTATGGTAAGTATACAGCACATATGACCTCCAAAGGAAATTGACCAAAACATTGTAGGAGTGATCAGAACCCAAGGACAATATAAAGAGCGAAGAGCAAATCACAAAAGGGAGCATGTTCCTGGAGAAAGATGGTGTTCTAGGATACATAGAAGATGACACTTGCTAGGTTTTCCAGTATTAAAAGCAGCCGGTGGTGGGAAAGCTGGAGAACAATCCATCTATGTCAAAAATAGAGCAGGTCTATGGGAAGGAGAGCGCTGACCTCTCACAGTGCAGAACATTCTGCAACTACTTAGAGACATTTCATGAAAAACTAACTGGAGCCCGATATCCTGAGCTGAAAAGTTACTGGATGAGGAAACGAATGGCTATAACTAAATCCGGCATCCGGCTAATGATGGAAGATCGAGAAAGAACGAGAGATAGATTAGAATCCAAGCCATTCAGATACAGAAGTGTAAAGGGTCACAATGCCATCACAACAGTGCCAGGCACAGTGCTCCCACAACAGTGCCAACAAGAATGCCCTAATAACAGTACCGGACACAATGCCCCATAATAGTGTCAGCCACAGTGCCCCATAATAGTGTCAGCCACAATGACCTCCGAACAGTGTTGGCCGCAATATCCTATCAACAGTGTCAGACATAATGCCCTAACAACAGTGCCAACAAGAGTTCGCTAATAAGAGTGCCAGGCACAATGCTCCCGCAACAGTGCCAACAAGAATGCCCTAATAACAGTGCCAGGCACAATGCCCTCATAACAGTACCAGACACAGTGCCCCATAATAGTGTCAGCCACAATGCCCTCCGAACAGTGCCGGCCGCAATATCCTTTCAACAGTGTCAGACATAATGCCCTAACAACAGTGCCAACAAGAGTTCGCTAATAAGAGTGCCAGGCACAATGCTCCCGCAACAGTGCCAACAAGAATGCCCTAATAACAGTACCAGACACAGTGCCCCATAATAGTGTCAGCCACAATATCCTCCGACCAGTGCCGGCCGCAATATCCTTTCAACAGTGTCAGACATAATGCCCTAACAGTGCCAACAAGAGTTCGCTAATAACAGTGGCAGGCACAATGTTCTGATATCCATGCCAGGAACTAATGCCCTCATAAAAGGGCCAGCCACAATGCCCTCATTACAGTCCCAAGAAGAGTGCCCTAATAACAGTGTCAGGCACAATGAACCTATACCAGTGCCAGAGAGACTGACCTCATCACAGTTACTGTCACAATGTCCTCATACCAGTGCCAGATGGAGTGTATTCATACATTTGCCAGTCACAGTGTTCTCACAACAGTACCAGACACAATGTCCTAGTAAAAACGTCAGCAAAAGTCCCCAATTACCAGTGCCAATAACAATACCCTACAATGTATTCATAGCAATGCCAGTCAGTTTCCTCATAACAGTGGCAGCAACAATAAATCGCCATCTCTATATAAAGTGTATTGAATAATTATTCCTACCCCGTGATCTTTTCCACAGGTACACCCACAAACTTATATGCTTTATATTTGTATTTTATGTGAAACCAACTTAAAGTAGCAAGAATTTGTGAAGTGAAAAGGAAATGAGACACGGTTTACTAATTATTTTTATAAATATACAGTAAATCTGAAAAATATAAATCTGAAAATTGCAACGAGCATTTGTATTCATACCCCTTAAGTCAGTACTTTGTAGGACCACCTTTTGCTGCAATTACTGCTGCAGTATTTTTGCGTGTGTCTCTACCAGCTTTGCACATCTAGAGGTGACAGTTTGCCCCTTCTTCTTGGCACACTCGCTCTAGCTCAGTGGAATTGGATGGAGGCGTCTGTGATCAGCAATTTTCAGGTGTTGTCACAGATTCTCAATGGGACTTAGGTCTGGACTGTGACAGGACAATTCACACACATGAATATGCTTTTATTTAAACCATCCATGGTAGCTCTGCCAGTATGTTTGGGGTCGTTGCCCTGCTGGAAAGTAAACCTATGGTCCATTCTCAAGTTTCTTGCAGCCTCTAACAGGTTTTCCTCCATCCCTGCTGAAGAAAAGCTTCTCCACTGCATGATGCTGCCACCACCATGGGTGACGGTGGGGATGGTGTTCTCAGGGTGATTTGTAGGGTTTTGTTTTCCACAACACATAATAATTTGCATTTCGTTCAAAAAGTTCTACTTTTGTTTCACCTGACCAGAGCACCTTCTTCCACATGCTCAATGTATCTCCAACATGGCTGTTTGCAAACTGCATATGAGATCTCTTATGGCGTGCTTTTAAAAATGGCTTTGTTCTTGCCATTCTTCCAAAGAGGCCAGATTTGTAGCGTTTTTGACTTTTAATTGTCCTAATTGGACTGATTCTCCCATCCAAGCTGTGAATCTCTGTAACTCATTCAAATTGACTATGAGGTCTTGGCTGCTTCTCTTGGCTTTGGATGTCAGTTTAGGTGGACGGCCATGTCTTGGTAGGTTTGCAGTTGTGCCATGTTCTTTCATTTTTGGATGATGGATTTGCAGCGCCCCAGAGATCTGGTCGTTGCAGTATGACGCTCTGCCACTAAGGGGAGTGATGGTATGTCCGATGGCACTGAAGGAATTCTCCTGACCAGGTATCACCAGAACACATTACACTTCACACTCCGGCCACTAGGGGGAGCAAAAGGCTTTATTTATTGGGCCACTCCTCACACTGGTAAAACTAGGGGTTGGATAGAAAGTTAGTCAGAAGCTGACTGGGTTGGATTCAGGCAGCATCCCGTGGCAGGGGGTGTTGCAGGGAGAAGACACAGGGGGGTCCCTGTCAGGCGTGGGAACCTGGCAGGCGCCTAGCGAACAGAACAGAACGTAACAGAACCACGCCTGCACTACCTTGCGGCGGTATCCTAAGAAAGAGACATGAAGTGAAGGATATTGTGGAACAGTGTAAACGAAATCAAGCACAAAGGAGAGCCAGTAGGAGTCGTGCCGTGAGACCGAGGCAACATCCTACTGAGGCGCGTAGCCGGTGGCCGGAACACCGCGGGAGTAACTGACTTCAGGCCTTACTCCAAACTCCGCAGGACAGTTAATTATAGGTTGGCTGTCTCACCTAAACACCTACGAAGACATAGGGGGCAACTGTGGGAGAGGGGCGTCTCTAGGGTCCCGGAAGAACTCCAGGCCTTCCCGTCATACGGGTGGCGTCCTAGCCATAACATATTGTTGAGGGAGGATCTAAAGTGATCCTTCACGGTTGACTCAGTGATTTCTAAATTAATCTAAAGGGCGTTGCCGGCAACTGAAAATGACCAGACGGAGACTCGTGCCTCTGTGTGGGGGATCGAGCAGATCTCTGGGCCCCCGTTTATTGTCTGACTTTTCATAGTCATAGAAATTATACTTCAACCAATCAGCATAAGAACACGTTCACAGTTCTTAACCTATAAGAATACAGGAAAAACTTAACCCATGAGGATACAGGAAAAATGGAAACTACAGATATGGTCATGTCTTTTTGGCATAGAAAAACATATTAACAGATGCCTCAGTCTTGTATAGCGATACCCCCACGAGTCTCTTATCTGGCTCACTCGAGTTAGAATACTCAAGGTCTTTATACCAATTATGAACCATAGACTAGCTGAATAACAAAATGTTATCTTCATGAGAAACAGGACAGAGTTATTTCATATCAGCTGTAACCTTCTACCTAATTAAATAACAGAATTTATCTTTAACCAACAACAAAATGGAGTCAAAGCGCAAAATGGAGAATCTTTCATAATTTGTTCCTTCACAATATCTGGGGGACGTTAGAAACTAGTAACATCTGGAACCAAAGAACGAGAGAGCTGTAGAGAACAAACGAACAAGAACAGCAGTTGTGAGGACTATTCCAAATGTTCAGCAGGGTAGGACTACAACACAAACAGGCGCTATTGGTAGGCAACGATTTCCATCTGCGAAGGGAAATCTGGAAGTGCCCATCGGACCGGCCGGTCTCTGATAGCCCTGTTAAACGTGCTCTGGATTGTGGATCCTGAAGTCTTCAGTAAAGAGGTAAAGAGACTGCAACCTTGTGTCCTCGTTATTGCCTGCACCTCACACCATCACCATCCACCTTACTGGGAAGCCCTGGGGATTCACTTCACCTGTGGGAAGGTATACCATCCAGCTGCCATTCCATCACCCCAGCGGACCCCACAGCAGCGTCGGTCACCCTGACCGAACACCACAGGTGGCGTCACGAACCCCTGATAGACTGTACCACCTTTATTGGACGCCCCTTAGCAGGGTCGCGGACCGGGTCTAGCCACCGTGACAGCATCAGAACCGAACCAGAGAGGCCCGGTACCGAGAACGCGTGGCCCTGTGTCTGGGGGCGCTCCAGATTGAATAGAGCTCCATGAGATTTTCAGAGATTGGTTATTTATTACACTCTAACTTTACTCTTCTCCACAGCTTTATCTCTAACCTTTCTGGTGGGCTCATTGGTTTTCATGATGCTTTTTGATCCATAATGTTCTTGTCATGGGGCTACCGCGACAGCGCTCTGGGCCTCGTTCACACACACAGTGAACAGAAGCTCTTCACCTGTATTCTGACCTTGCTGCTTTGTGCCAGCAGTGCAGGAGTTAACCTTGTTGCTGAGAGCTGGGTCTCTCTCAGCTGAAGTAGATTTTGTAATCTGATCCTCTATATAGACCTAGTCCTGACTACAGCTAGTGTCAGTGATCAGTTCTACTGCCTGGCTTGGAGGTTGAAGGAGCGTAGTGTTGGTGTTGAAGGTTTATTTACAGAGATTCGTGTCTGCTGTTTTGGTTGCATGTTAAACCTGTTTCCTTCCTAGTTTATTCCTTCTCTTCCCTTCTCTGTGTTTCCTCTGTGGTTGTGTTGTGAGCATTTGGTGAGTTTTAGACTTTTAGTTACCTTGTCTGTATACCCTGTTATTTGTTGTATTATTACACGGGTGCAGTCCACCTCCCTTAGGGGGAGAGGGGGCCACTGATAGGGCCTGCACAGGAGACAGGGATACGCTGGCGGCTCGGGCTTCCTAACCATCATAGGTACCCCCGAGATAAGGGAAAGCCAGGGCCCCATTAAAGTGGTAGGGACAGGTGTGGGTCCCCGTACGCCGTCCTGCCCCTTTATCGCCGATCACGGCGTGACAGTTCTCACACAAATCTGAGCAGAAATTACACACAGGTGGACTGAATTTACTAATTATGTGACTTTGGGAGGTAATTGGTCACCGAGCATTATATTTAGGGGTATGTCATGTCCTAGTAATTTGCTAGATCCCACGTATCGTCCCTTTTACAATTTCTCACGCAGCTGACCATGAGCTATACACCAACAGCCGCGTATCAGACCGCATTCTCTTAGGCTGTCTTTAGCTCTTCCTGGCATGAGTTCATTGACAGCAGCAGGAGACCACTGAGAAAATAAGTTAGAAAAATTCAATAATATTTCCTAGACAAAATAAAATAGCGGAACATGATATTAACCTATTCGCCGTACCGCAGCCTTCTGCCATCAAGTCTCCGGCAATGTCCCTTTGAAGTTGATGACTGGTGTGATTACCAACCTAAGAGACAGATTGGACTTTTTTTAAGGGATTGAAGTCAATTCCCTCTCATGCGGGGACTCTCTAAGCCCATAACACTCCTAAATTGATATTTCATAAGATGCGCTGGTCCAAAATTGCAGTGTTCACACATGAAGACTTCATTTGTGGCAGTGATTCGGTATTTTATGTGTTTTGCTCATAAATCTCATCAACATGGCTCTGGATAAATATCAACCTCATGGCACAGGTCTCCCCAAGGTGTGATCTTCTAGAATAATGCCACTTGGGCAATCGTGGGGCAATGCCCTCACACTAAGCACCTCGACATTGCTCTATCGTATTTCATGTCTAAAATGGACATAGATGTAACAACCTCCACATCACAAGATAATCAAATGTCTGAATGACGTTAGCAGTATGCCCGATGGATGATTTATGATTTCTTTGGATGATTCATCTCCAGTCATAAACGATCTCAGGTAGCAGCAGAAATAATCAGTCACAGCAATAAGCGTCATTGATGTCGCGTCTTACAACAAATGTGCTATAAGAGTGAAAATATGAGAAAAAATTGTTAACTCTTTACTATGAAAAGTACATCAGTCATATGTAATGGTGTTTAATATCAATTATGTTGAATATAACTACTATAATACTGCTCCTATGTACAAGAATATAACTACTATAATACTGCTCCTATGTACAAGAATATAACTACTATAATACTGCCCCTATATGCAAGAATATAACTACTATAATACTGCCTCTATGTACAAGAATGTAACTACTATAATACTGCTCCTATGTACAAGAATATAACTACTATAATACTGCCCCTATATACAAGTATATAACTACTATAATACTGCTCCTATTTACAAGAATATAACTACTATAATACTGCTCCTATGTACAAGAATATAACTACTATAATACTGCCCCTATGTACAAGAATATAACTACTATAATACTGCCCCTATGTACAATATAACTACTATAATACTGTCCCTATGTACAAGAATATAACTACTATAATACTGCTCCTATGTACAAGAATATAACTACTATAATACTGCCTCATATGTACAAGAGTATAACTACTATAATACTGCTCCTATGTACAAGAATATAACTACTATAATACTGCCTCATATGTACAAGAATATAACTACTATAATACTGCTCCTATGTACAAGAATATAACTACTATAATACTGCCTCATATGTACAAGAATATAACTACTATAATACTGCTCCTATGTACAAGAATATAACTACTATAATACTGCCTCTATGTACAAGAATATAACTACTATAATACTGCTCCTATGTACAAGAATATAACTACTATAATACTGCCTCATATGTACAAGAATATAACTACTATAATACTGCCCCTATGTACAAGAATATAACTACTATAATACTGTCCCTATGTACAAGAATATAACTACTATAATACTGCCCCTATGCACAAGAATATAACTACAATAATACTGCTCCTATATACAAGAATATTACTATAATACTGCCCCTTTGCATAATAATATAACTACTATAATACTGCTCCTATGTACAAGAATATAACTACTATAATACTGTCCCTATGTACAAGAATATAACTACTATAATACTGCTCCTATGTACAAGAATATAACTACTATAATACTGCCTCATATGTACAAGAATATAACTACTATAATACTGCTCCTATGTACAAGAATATAACTACTATAATACTGTCCCTATGTACAAGAATATAACTACTATAATACTGCTCCTATGTACAAGAATATAACTACTATAATACTGCCTCATATGTACAAGAATATAACTACTATAATACTGCTCCTATGTACAAGAATATAACTACTATAATACTGCCTCATATGTACAAGAATATAACTACTATAATACTGCCCCTATGTACAAGAATATAACTACTATAATACTGTCCCTATGTACAAGAATATAACTACTATAATACTGCGCCTATGCACAAGAATATAACTACAATAATACTGCTCCTATATACAAGAATATTACTATAATACTGCCCCTATGCATAATAATATAACTACTATAATACTGCTCCTATGTACAAGAATATAACTACTATAATACTGCTCCTATATACAAGAATATAACTACTATAATACTGCCCCTATGCAAAAGAATATAACTACTATAGTACTGCTCCTATGTACAAGAATATAACTACTATAATACTGCCCCTATGTACAAGAATATAACTACTATAATACTGCTCCTATGTACAAGAATATAACTACTATAATACTGCCCCTATGTACAAGAATATAACTACTATAATACTGGTCCTATGTACAAGAATATAACTACTATAATACTGCTCCTATATACAAGAATATAACTACTATAATACTGCCCCTATGCAAAAGAATATAACTACTATAGTACTGCTCCTATGTACAAGAATATAACTACTATAATACTGCCCCTATGTACAAGAATATAACTACTATAATACTGCCCCTATGTACAAGAATATAACTACTATAATACTGCTCCTATATACAAGAATATAACTACTATAATACTGCCCCTATGCACAAGAATATAACTACTATAATACTGCCCCTATGTACAAGAATATAACTACTATAATACTGCCCCTATGTACAAGAATATAACTACTATAATACTGCCCCTATGTACAAGAATATAACTACTATAATACTGCCCCTATGCACAAGAATATAACTACTATAATACTGCTCCTATGTACAAGAATATAACTACTATAATACTGCTCCTATATATAAGAATCAAACTACTATAATACTGCCCCTATGCACAAGAATATAACTACTATAATAATGCCCCCTATGTACAAGAATATAACTACTATAATACTGTTCCTATGTACAAGAATATAACTGCTATAATACTGCCCCTATGTACAAGACTATAACTACTATAATAGTGCTCTATGTACAAGAATATAACTACTATAACACTGCCTCTATGTACAAGAATATAACTACTATAATACTGCCCGTATGTACAAGAATATAACTACTATAATACTGCCCTTATGTACAAGAATATAACTACTATAATACTGCCCCTATGTACAAGAATATAACTACTATAATACTGCCCCTATGTACAAGAATATAACTACTATAATACTGCTCCTATGTGCAGGAATATAACTACTATAATACTGCCCCCTATGTACAAGAATATAACTACTATAATACTGCTCCTATGTACAGGAATATAACTACTATAATACTGCCCCAATGTACAAGATGTGAGGTGCCAAGGGGAGAAGTACTAGAAAACAGATATGTTTCTCCCCGTTTCATTTCATATGTATCACGGTATTGATTGTGAAGCTGTTTATTTCTCTGTAATCCGGTCCTGGTTTCTTTAGTGATCAGCCTGAAAGCTCTGGTGCTTCCCTTCCACACATACGATCCAGCTTTTGCTTCAGCTGATATAATCAGGAACTGCTGGGATCTCAGTCTCTCATCTGCTGGTCTGGGAGCTGACACAGTAAGGTTGCACAAACTTCTTTCTTGTTGTATAGGTTTATTTTGTAGTTAGTATCTTGTTGTTAGTTAGTTAGTGGCCAGACGGCCTTAGACATTTTATTTCATGTTTGGCACGTGTAACATTGTACGGCAAATGTGTACAATAAATACACCTGACACATACCTGTGTGGAACTCGCTAGCCTGCTATTGTTCGTTGTGACTCCATAGCCACCTGCTTGGGCCAAAGCAGAGATCCCTGATAGCTATATTCCCACAAATGGTGGAGAATGCGGGCATAGTGGCTGTTGGACTGTGACTGCAGATAAAGTGCTCTGTGTATGTCCTGGCTGAAAGCTCATGTGCTTTTGAAGAGCCAAGAGTCCAGTAATATGGAGGAACTAGTGAAACAGTTATTGCAGGCAAATGTGCAACAACAGCAGACCAATACTTACTTCCAGCAAGCCCTGGAGCAGCAAAACCAGATTCAGCAAGAGCAGTTGAATGCAATAAAGCAGGCTTTGATTCGGCAGCCCCGAGATGAGAGGGATCATGCACAAAGTGTTGCTGGTGCACGGAAAGCCGTACAAAAAACCCTGCTTAAAATGACTGCTGACGATGATGTAGAAGCGTATCTCACCGTATTTGAATGTATTGCAGAACGTGAGCATTTACCGGTGGACACGTGGGCTGAAGTGGTTGCGCCATTTCTGAGTGGAGATCCACAAAAGGCCTATTACGATTTAAGTGGAGTGGATGCTATGGACTATACCAAATTAAAAAGCGAAATCCTGGCAAGGCTGGGAGTAAACACATATGTACGAGCACAGAGGGTACATTTATGGACTTTTGTGGAAGATCAGCCAGCCCGCTCACAAATGCATGATCTTATCCATCTAGTAAAAAAATGGCTGCAACCAGAGATTTTGACATCTGCAGAGATGGTGGAACGTGTTGTTCTAGACAAGTACCTGCGGTCCTTGCCCCCTAAGTTACAGAGGTGGGTTGGACAAGGTGACCCATATACAGCCGACCAGTTGGTGAATATGGTCGAACGCTACAATGCTTCCGAAAGCCTACTCCAAAGGACGTTATCACCTCGCTGGGCTCCCAAGAAATCGTCAGAAAATACTGCGAGACCTACTTCATCTTCAAAAGAAGAGAACGTTGCAATAAAGGGTAGCAGACCCACAAAGAACTATGGAGGCGGTACAGTCTCACAGCAATTCAGCAGACCCTATCAGGCGTCTCCGGCGAGGAAGCAAGGACCTATACAATGTTGGCGATGTCGCGGGCTTGGCCATGTAGCAGCTAACTGCCCAATGACTACAGAGCCAATGGACTGTAACGCTATGAGACGCCTTTCGTTATATGTACAGTCAGTCTGTGTTGCAGAGGTCCTCACAGGAAATGAACGACACGTGTGTTGCCTCGAGGTCGACGGCCATAGTGTGAATGCCGTCTTGGATTCCGGCAGTCAAGTAACTCTGGTACATGCCAGTTTGGTGGACCCTAGAGCCCTAACGAACTCAACCCTGGGCATTAGTTGCATCCATGGCGATATAAAAAACTACCCCACTGCCTGGGTCACCCTTGCCACGCCAGTAGGAACCAAAAGACATCAAGCGGCAGTCCTAAAGTCTATGGGACATGATGTAATATTGGGGAGAGACTTTCCCTTATTTTGGGACTTGTGGAACCTTAAAAATGGCATGAGCACTCTAGTTGAGGAGGGTGCCGTGGGGCTAACC